>NC_134837.1:272253702-272325433 GCF_004210375.1 Tachypleus tridentatus
CCTCAACTTCCCACCTTTCTTCCCCATTATCTTCCAGTGCTCGTGTCTTCTGCTAAAACTTTGAAGTAATAGTTTGGTGATGGCACATAGAGAGAGTCACATGTGTTATATGATAGTAGTGTTATCCTGTTGATGGAAACATGATGGATAGTGACTGTTGGTACTTTGTATTCCAACAGGAGGGTTGAGGGCTTGTGGAATGCATTCAAAAAGTCTGCAAATAGAGGACAGTGCAAAATGGGAAAAGCTAATCTTGTGAAAAGAAGGAACTACCTATCTGACACACATTTTCACTTAGGAAAATTATAACACCTATGGACTTGAAAAATTTTAAAGCTCTGTTTGGCATTTAAAGTCAATGCTGAGTTGTGAATTCATACTTTGCACAGTTTAAAAGTGATTTGAAACAAAGAATCATTGTTGTCATGCCAGAGTTTACATTTTAGAACTAATTAATTGTATACCTTAAAAATTCTTGGATAGATAAATGTTGGGTCATTTCATTTAATATTCAACTCACATTACTAGGTAAAAGACACCTCCCCCCATTGCTAAGCAAAAATCCCTATAATTGAGTTTCTTTTCTTATTCATCTCATATTATTAAGTAAGGTTCCAATACAAAGAAGTTTATTCTCATATTCAACTCACATTACTGGGTAACAACCACTCTTATTACTTGATAAAAAGACTCATAAAAAATGATTCATACAAATAACTCTTATTATTTAAGAGATCAATATAAAAAAGTTCTTTATATATTCAACTAGTATTACTCAATAAGATATCCAAAGATAGAAGTTTCTTTCCATATTCAACTCAAATTACTAGGTAAGAAACCCATGGAAAGAAGTTTTTTTTTTTTTTTTTTTCTGATATTCAAACTTACATTACTAGGTAAGAGACTTGGAGAACAGCATTTCCTATTACAGTGACTGTACTAGATAAGAAAATGGTAGAATGAAATTCTATTGTGTCTAAATCCCATAGAAGATCACTTTATCCTATTTATACTATCTGTTATTTCTAAGGATTAAATTTAATTTCATTGTTAGTCAGCTCATAGAAAACTAAAGACCAATATTTTCTTTTTCTGCCATTCATGCTATCACTTAAGAAACTCATAGAATAATATAATGCTTTTATCCATAGTTGTACTAATGGTTAGAAATTCATGGAAATAAATCTGTCTTAAGTATACAGAGTAAAAACTGTGTGAAGAAGTTTCTTGTTGTAGACATACTGGTTGCTGAGGAAACCATGAGAAGTCATTTTTGGCCATAGTCATACCACCTGTTAAAACATTTGCAAAAGGACATTTGTCTTTACTATTGTGAAACACAAATACAGGTTTTACTGAAAATGTCGGTGAGAAATACACAATCTGTTGTTTCCTCACATGATAATTGTACTGATGTGGTCACAGTACCAGGTAGAAATACCCATCAAAGACATAAATTATTCATGAACAGATAATAATGTATATTTGTGCAATCTACTTGGTGAAATATTTTAGTGTGTACTTAAGAAACAGGTTAAATTTCAGTAATATTATTTAGCTTCTTAACATTTTGTGTATGGGCTCATTCATTTAGGTTGACTTTAAAATCACTGTATAACCATAACATTATACATACTTTAACTGAGACTGTACTAAGTGTATATGAATGAATGTTGACAAGGTTTTAGTTAATATTACAGCCTGTTGTACACAAAAAATCAGATTTTTATATAAAGTAATATACTTTTACTGAAGATTTGTCTGTAGAATTAGGAAGTCTTTACTGAGTCAGTTTGAGTAAAAGTTCATTTTAGTGTTAAGAAAAAAATATTTTTCATCATACAGTTTTCATAATTGATTTGAAAATCCTCTAAAATATCTTCTGCATGAATATTGTTATTTTTCATTAAAATTTTATATCTCATCTCTTGGTTTTACTTTTCCTCCTAATTTTTCTACACTGACACAATTGTAGCAAAAACAGAGAAATGAAATTTTGAATTTTTTTTTTCTAGAATGGCTGCAGGTCATAACAAATGATCACAATTTCCATTTAAAATTTTTTAAACTTATCTCATCTGCTTACTTTTGAATTTGTTACTTTGTAATGCCCTTCAGCCCCCTGTCTAATGGCATGATCGGTTATTGACCACAATTGGAGGATAATGTCAGTCACATTTGTATTGTGTAATGGCATGGGATGGAAGTGATTTTTTTTAATTTTTTTTATTTAGTTAATGAAAAATATAGGCATGGTTTGAAAAACAGAGACAAATAAGACAGTATGTTATGTAGGTATGATAGAAATAATATCTGAGTAAAGCACAAAGATTGGAAGTTCAGATTTTATGTGTTGTGTTGGAAATACCTATAGTGTGTGCATAATTTATTGGATGAAGTGAAATGCATATAATGGTATAAAAAACTGAAAGATGGAAATCAGAGTCAAATACATCACATAACAAAGTTTAAGACTGAGGATATAAATAAATATTTTCGTAAGAAAGTTAGATCTTATATAACATAAACATTTGAACTATGTGTTATCATGCCCAGCTTACTGACGTACATTAATAATAAAGTAATTTAATTGAATGACATGTACTTTAACCCATCTGTGTACAGTAAGTTAAAAAGAATGTTACCTTGTAATTTAACCTATGTTTTATCAGTTTGAAACTTTAAATTAGTGTTATTTTATTAGCACCTCAACATCCAGTAGTAATGATGGAGAGTTTACCAAAGTTGATGAACAAAGATTGAGAGATTACATTCACCAAATGAGGACTGAGCGGATAGCAGTGAAGACAACTGTTGTGGAACTGGAAAGTGTCCATATTGATTCTAGTTGTCGTGAACCTTCAATGTCATTGGATTCACAGAAACTGGATTTGGAAAATGCTGTTTTGATGCAAGAACTCATGGCAATCAAGGTATAACTTTAATTATTCTTTTCCAGATAATTTCATAATGCAGTGGTAATAAATGTAGTCCGAGGTATAATATTTGTTCCTAAAATCTCAAAGGACTAAGATGAAATAATTGAACTTGCATAAGGCTGGAAAGTACTTTAAACTAGTGTTCATAGCTCATGAAAGAAGTTTTCTCTGGTATTAAACTCACATTATTGGGTTATTCAACATCTGGTTCATTGTCCTTATACGAGATAAAAACAAGTGTGAACAGAGAGTTCATTTTTAATAGTGTTGCTTAGAAGCTGATGAAATGAGTAACCTGTTCAGTAAATGCCATATGCTAACTATCCCTTTCAAACAACAGTACCAAATTTCAGTGAAAAAACAAAGTTTGAAGGCAGTTTGAATTGGTGAAAGAAACATTATTACAAACATGTTGTACATCTGATGATGATTGAAGCTTGTGAAAACATTGTACATTTGTAACAAAATTTCTTTTATCACACATTCAAACTATTTTCATACCTTGTTTTGTAAAATGTGGTTTCTTCATCATTGAATTCTTGGTACATTTTTCTTATGAAAAGAAAATAGTACAGAAAAAACTATTACACAGTTGCTCTGAATGCAAGGAAACCAGCACATGTACATAAGTGGAAGAATTACCCAAACAGTAAACAGTATTTAAATTAAAGTGTGAGTGGCTGTGATGTTTTAACATCATATCGCTAGCTAACTCTTGAGCTGTAGTTAATCACTTCTATTTAACAGTCTTTTAGTACATCTCTATGTGGTTGTTTATCTTTTGTCAACTATTTTATAACATTATATAGAAATATTTCAACAGTTGATAGTTTCTTTAAAGCTAGTTTTGTTTCATTTGCTTTGTTTCATAACTCTTTTACTTTTCTTAAAACAAATATATAAAATATGCTTAGTGTTAGAAATAGATGGTTTTAGGCCATCTGACTGGTTACATTTCATTTAATTTTGTGATTACTTCTGGATCGATAATGGTAATAACACATTAGGGTTTCAAATTATAAGATTGATACCTTTAATTAGTTTATTTTTACTTGGGTTTACAGTAAGAATAGTACAGGAATAATTGAACAGAAACATGTTTGCTATATGATGATACCAGTGAGTTCTTTTGCTCAATACCAGAGTTGATCAGGTCATCTGTCTTTCAAAACATTAGTTTAAAATATATGTGACTGTTATTTACAAAACTTCATACCTTCTAATGTGGCAAAACTTAATTACTCTCAGGGTAAGTTGTGATTTCTTAATCAACTTACTGTTTTTTTCAGTTAAGACTGTATCAAATATCAACTGATCTAATGAATTTTGGTGTTGAACAAAAAAGCTTCATAGCAGGGGAAACCTAGAGGGGCACTCAACAGAGTGCATACCTTCAACACATAACATTGTTCATGTTTAACTCTCAAAAAATACAAAATTTGTCTATATATCCATTATTATCAATGACCATGGACCATTTTGGCATGGTAATGAGGGATAATATTCTACATATGGCCACCAAGTTACTCCAAAATCCAATTATTTTTAAAGGAATTGTAAAACAAAAACAGTGTGAAAATCTGTCTCTGTGTTAACACACAGGGATTTATGTTATTTTTGTGGCCTTAAACGTTGACCTTGGTCCTCCAGAAACTAATTGCTTCTAAGTTGGATCATAGTCCAAGTATATACCAACTTTCTCAAAATCCATCAAGTTACTTTTGAGAAATTATTCTAACAAATACACGCACAAGGTTGAAAATATAACCTCCATCTACCTTCGAAGGTGGAGGCAAGTAGCTGAGATATTGTTATAATTTAGATTGGAACAATTAAGAATGGTCTGATTCAAATGTTAAAAAAAATACATCTCTGAAATACTGCTTTAACAGGTATTTTACAAAGAATCATTCTTTATGACATGTTGCTGTGGTGTTTTAAAAAATCATTCTTTATGACGTTGCTATGGTGTTTTAAAAAATTATCCTTTATGACATGTTGCTGTGGTGTTTTAAAAATCATCCTTTATGACATGTTGCTGTGGTGTTTTAAAAATCATCCTTTATGACATGTTGCTGTGGTGTTTTAAAAAAATCATCCTTTATAACATGTTGCTGTGGTGTTTTAAAAAAATCATCCTTTATGACATGTTGCTGTGGTGTTTTAAAAAAATCATCCTTTATGACATGTTGCTGTGGTGTTTTAAAAAAATCATCCTTTATGACATGTTGCTGTGGTGTTTTAAAAAAATCATTCTTTATGACATGTTGCTGTGGTGTTTTAAAAAAATCATCCTTTATGACATGTTGCTGTGGTGTTTTAAAAAATCATTCTTTAATGAGGTTTTAGTAGGTGTTTTACAAAGAATCATTGTTTAAAGACACATTAATAGGTGTTTTACAAAGAATCATCCTTTAAAGACACATTAATAGGTATTTTACAAAGAATCATTCTTTAAAGACACATTATGAGGTGTTTTACAAAGAATAATTCTTACATTATTTAGGTATTTTAGTAGATGTTTTGCAAAGAATCTTTCTGATGTTGCTGAGACATTTTCCATAGAATAATTACTATGTTGGTTAGATATTTTACAAAAACAAACTTGAGGTCTAAGGTTATTTCACCATCAATGATAATATACATTCACCATGATTGCAATGTGGCAAACTATCAATAAAACACTAACTCTTAATTAATCATTGATTCATAATATTACAACACTAGGAATAATTTTAATTTTATAGATTCTCAGAATTTCTTGCAACACTCTTTAAAAAAAATTTTAGTTGACTAAATAAACTTTCAAGTTAAGATTAGTGGTTTACATTACCTTAAAACTTTGTCTAGAATTTCTTAATGTAGTTTTAAAGTATTAAACAAGATGAAATTCTTAATAACTGCAGCACTTGAAATTCTTTTAGGCATGATTAAAGTAAGTTATTCTGGGAGACTCTTTTTATTAGCCTAATTTTTATGCATCATTAATACCAGTCACGGGTTGCACATATATCTAGTTCAGTTTTATTACTCATCAGGATTTCTATCAGTCTACCTTTGAGTCGAAATTCTTTTAAGCAAGATTAGAGTAAATTAATGTGAGACCTTGAGCATGAACAGATACATTAAATGAAAGGGGTTAACATCCTGAGTCCAAAACTGTAATTAGATTTCTAATTGGTCAAGAGATGAAGAAGCTATGAGCTGAAAGTTTTTACTTGAAAAAACAAACAAAAAAAAACTCAGAGCTGTTCTGTGAACTGTTGTGCCAAGGTTAAAACATCACTAAATGCTTCATGATTCTATGAATAGAATATGTTTATTTGTTGTATTTAGGTTCTGATGAGTTATTAGTATACACATAATTAATTGTTTTTTAAAGAATTTCAGTGATGAACAATATTAGTTATTTATTGTTAGTTATATTTTATCATCCTGTTACAACAGCTTTAAGCTTAAATATATATGTCATATTATAGGAAGAAAAGGCAGAACTTAAGGCTCAGGTTTATCTACTGGAAAAAGAAAAAGGATCACTTGAGTTGAGGCTTTCAAGTCAGGAAGCTCAGGAGCAAGCTTATCTTGTACATATTGAACATCTGAGAACTGAACTCAAAGAACAGGAACAGATTGTTGAGAAGCTGAGAGAAGCTCAGGTTGGTAGACTAAATCTTTAGACCAACTAAATAGTTACTTGATGCTGAAAGTCCAGAGTTGATAATTTCATGTGAGTTTAGTTTTACTGGTAATGTGGTATTATAAATGCACCATGTATTTCTACCTTTTTTGTATTAATGTATTATTATTCTGAATTTATCAATTATTTTGAAAATATGTAGTTTTCACAGTCAAGAAAATCATGAAGCTTATATTTTTCTATCTGAATTTGTCCTTGTTACTCTTTTGTGGTTACCAGTTGTTCTGTCCATGATTAGGCTATAATGATGCACATTGTGCAAGAATGCAGACAACAGTGTCCTTCAGTGATAATTCAGATTGTATCTCAGAGCTATAACCAACCTTATGCTTGAGCAAGAATGACCAGTCACACAGATAGAGGTGATTGTTTTGAGTAATTTGGTAATATCTGTGTTCTAACAAATGTTGAATTTTTAGAAACTGGTAGGTTGTATCCTTTGCATAATCAGTCTTAAAAGGAATTTACTTGGAAATACTATCCTATACGTATAAAGTAACAACACACATTGCATTTATGATTAGGAGTTAATACAGGTTGTTCATTTGTATTATTGTGTTCTTTCTCAAACACAGCAAGTCAGTGATTCAGTACTACTTTGTAATGAAGGTATTAATGGACCTCCTGTTATTAAACATACCTATCCAATTACTATTCTAAAGTTAACTCAGTTTCACTTGAGTATCAAGATAAGAAAGTACTTAGCTGAAACAGTCACAGAATTATAAGTGGTAATGAGGTTTATGTGCCTGAAGATCAGGTAATAAGTGACACAGACAATCAAGAACGTTACTGAATTTCAGTGATGCTCCATTTGATGCATAGGTACATTGAACTTCAGACCCACTGAGTACCAGTTGTAATCCAATTGCTACATCCAACCTTAGAATGCTCAGAATAATAGTTTAGTGTAGCTGTGTCATAGCAGTTGATTACTGTTAAATTAATCTTCTTTATTGTGAGGTGACATAATTCAAAGGGTAATGTGTACTGTGGACTGAGACGATGTTGACATTGTAATTGATATGGTCTTATAAACTGGTTGAGGATACATAAAATACATAGTTGTTTTTGTTTTCTTTTAGTTTACATGTAACCTCTTACTCTTACTCTGTGAGCTAGCACCCTTTTGCATAATTTTATACATGTAGCTGTTTTGTTTTTCACTATACATTAGAAGTTCAATAAATTAAACAAATTGGAGTTTCTGATGTGGCTTTAGAAGAACAAACTGAGGTCAGAGGTTAACAAATAGTTGTGAGTATTAGTATTGATATGTTGAAAATGACTGAAATATTATTTTATTATATTTTAAATTCAGAGATGAAAGAATTAACATATTCATAACCTCAAAATATTGCTGATTTAACCTGTCTGAGAATCTAGAATTGAACATATTTTTCCTCGATTAAGTTTTTCTAAGGATGAGCCCCTCCCCCCTTGTATATCTGCAAGTCTGAATGCTTATAATGCTAAAAATGGGTTGCTCTCCTATGAAGGACACAACACAGATAGCCAATTGATTAATTTTGTGCTTAACAATTAAATCTAAGGAGTAGATATTTAAAACTGTTGTTATTGTTGTGGATGAATGCTTTACTAAGTTCAGAAGTTAAAAATAAATTATCTCAAATTATTTAAATTTTCATTACGTTGTGGTTTTTAGGTTGCTCATGATTAGGAATAACAAATATAAAGAGTCATAAAGGTTGTAATTGAGTCAAAAGCTAGTAAAGACAGAATTATGAAACAACTTTTGAAACTCAGAAAACATTACTGATGTCGTAGAAATCTGGAGGAGGAATGTCAGGTCGAGAAGAATCTGAAGAGTTGACTGAAGCACTTCAGAGAGAAAAGAAACTAAAAAATAGAATCCAAGAACTTGTGAGTACTATGGAAAAGGTGACAAAAAACTCTGAACTTCGTGTTCAGCAGTCAGTAGAGTTTGTCAATGACCTGAAAAGAGCAAATAGGTCAGTATTTTCTTCTTTGTATAATATAGGATTATTTTTATCGATGATTAAACCTTGAATACTGAAAGCTAATATTTTGAAAAGTAGAAATATAAAATTCACAATACAAAAATTGTTAATTATTTGATTTGAATTTTGTGCTCAGATATCAAACTTAACCTGGCCCGGCATGGCCAGTTGGTTAAGACACTCTACTTGTAATCTGTGGGTTACAGGTTTGAATTCCTGTCACAACAAACATCCTTGCCTTTTCAGCCATGGGAGCATTATAGTGTGAAGTTCAATCCCACTATTCGTTGGTATAAGAGTAGCCCTCGTGTAGCTTTGTGCGAAATTCAAAACAAACAAACAATCAAACTTAACCAAACATTGTAGATTAATTTTAAAGTTATTATGAAGTATAGTATGCCATATGTAATTAGAAAATTTGTTATCATTTTTTATGTGAAAAAATAATGTAGAGGAACTTATTTGTTTTGATTTTGTTTTACAAAAAATTAACTACAAGAATAAATTGTAACTTATTGATGTTCTTTGTAATTATCATATACTTCAGACTTATTTTATTTCCTTGTTAGCTTTTGATTTGGCATAAAATAAACTGTATTCTGACAGATGTGCAGGAAATACAACAAAATCTCAGATTTCACTTGCTGAGAGTGTTTTAATAAATGTGTCCTGGTTATGTTAGAGATTGCTTATTGATATGGAAGAACAATTAAATATACAAAGATAGAACATATATAAAAATACATTTGTTATATATCAACAGATTAGACAAAATCTCTGTTGTGGATCAGAATTTATTGTCTTAGTCTTATGAAATATATTAGTATTGTAGTTGATTAAGCCAGATGGAAAATCATTTGTATATATAACAGTAAACATAATGCATAATTTACAATTTTGAGAATGTATTTGATAGTCTTAAAGTGTTTTTTATTTAATCATTGGTTTTTATGACAGTGCCTTGGTGATGGCTTTTGAAAAAGCAAAAAAGAAAAATCAAGCACGGATTAAAAAGTTAGAACAACAGATGACAGTCCTATCAGAAAGGCATAATGCTCAGGTAGGTACAAGTTTTGTAACAGTATTTCATGTTCTCAAACGTGGTGTTTTTTTTCTTATTAAACATATTTTAATCTTTAAAGTATTTTCTTTAGAAATGTGGGAAGAAACAATTTTTTTTTTAATAAACTGATAAATTCTATGGTGCATATTATTTCAAATTATTCTTGTCTAGTTTTTCTACGTGCCATTCATGGTTGGTCTTCTCCATTCTGTCATAATACACTTTCTGTTATGTTTTGTTTATAATTGACATTACAATCATTCTATTAAATATGTATGGTATACATAGATTTTATATTTTTAAGTTTTTACTGAAAATATTTTTAAAATGTTAAATTTTGGTTTTTGGTTGATTTCAGTATTTTCCAAATTAAAACATTAGTATCTGTGAATTACCTGTATTTTTTTTGTTTATCATAATACTGCATTAATAGTCTCCAAGGGGAAGAAAAAAGTCAAAGTAATTTTGAAAAAAATGCCAACAATTTAATCCTAGTTACTTCAGTGCAAATAAAGAATTTTATGATTTTAGCCAATCACAGTTTCCCAGTCTCATTTGTTATGATATAATATAATTACCAATCCTCACTTTTGAGTCATTAATTAGTGTTTTAAATAAATAATAATAGAATATGACTTCCAATTCAAAGTGAACCTGGAGAAGAATTGTGATTAATTTTAGTAATCATAAAATTATCACATATATCAAGTGTAGTCTTCTCATTTTACATTTGTTAAAAAGTTGATTTGCTTATAATTTTGGTAGGTAAAAAAAATTAATGATTGTAAACACAGTGAAATTGAAATAAAAAAGAAACTTGCAGTTTTATGAAAAAAACTATTAGTAATATATAAAAATCAGTGACTGAAATCACAAAAGAGTTAAGCATACCAATGAAATTTTTCTTGTTCTTCAAAGCTTTGAATTCCTATAACCAAAGTGTCCAACATGGTCTCCACTCACCAAATGTGATGAAACAGCTATTGATCTGTGGCAAATTGGTGCTGTACTTTTACCACCTATTTTGTTTTTAACTATAATTCATTCTATCAGTAAATGAAAACATTATATTGTATTTTTCTGTCCTTCTATACCTGTAAAAAATGCAGTTAATTTTTTTGTCATGTGACAAAAATGTTAATACATTTCCCATAGTTTGGGCAATTATGTAAAATGCTGTTGAACACCACTGTCTCATAAATACCACATTTATAAATAATATTTTTTAGAAGTTGCATAATCTGTAGAGTCCAAGTTTCAGACAATTTAATTAATATTTTTGTTGTTGCAGTAAAACAAACGATATAACATCTTGCACATCAAATTAATGTGTTGAAGAGTTCAAGAGATAATTCCCTATTATATATATTTTTTACAATATTCATTGTGAAAACTGTTTATTTATTGTATTTTAGGAAAGTTATGCTAAACAAATATATCTATAAACTATCACTAAGAATCAAAGTGTATTTCAAAATAAGTGAAGTGTACTGTCATGGATAAAAGAACTCCTGAATTGCTTTCAAACTCCTTGAATTACATAAACTCATGTCAAAGTGACATAAATCTCACAAGTGAACTTCAGCTACCATAATGGTTTGAGAACTATGAATTTAAGAAAAGTTTCTTACAAACTCCCAACAAATGGGTGTTTATAACAAATAGCTACGCTGATACGTTTAACCGTGATTGCATAGGTGCTGTTAAAGGAAAAGTAATTTATTATAGACAAGCAGAAGTTATCATAATGAATGTTTTAAGTTACTTAATAATCATAATTATTATCATATTTATTTCATTCAGTTTACTTTCTCTGAGTTCCAGGTGTTCTGAGCTGCATTTAAATTTACTGAATGTTTTATTAGTGAGTTTTACAAAACAAATGGTTGATATTTATTAGAGAAAGTTTTAAACTGTATTTCAATATATCAAGTGCACTTTTCTTCAACTGGAACAATGGTAAGGCTTCAGGTATATTGTTTTAAAATCAGGGGTTCGATTCCCCTCTGTGGAAACAACAGATAGCTTGATGTGACTTTGTTATAGGGAAACACAACTCAACTGGTTTTAAGAATGTTGTGCTTAATAACTAGTAAAAGGGTAGCTACTGTTCTGTCATGGTACAATTATTCTTACATTTTATCCCACCTTGCACATTCTTTTTCAAATGGAAGAAAGTCAGGTTTTTTGTTTATTTATTTGTTTATCAAAAGTAGAACAGTGCACTGTTTCACTTTATCTACTAACCATAAGCCTCTTCATGCTTTTATAATTTTAATTATGAGATTTTGTGTTCTTTATTTTGGCTGATGTACTATTTTATGTCTTTTTTTGCAATGATAATACTGTGGTAACATGAATACCTTTCACAAAATTTCCACTTTTTGGTAAGCTAGTTTCATTTTGATGACTTTGTTACTGCACCCTAATGTTACATTTGTCATTAGTTGCACACGATTTTACATACATTTTTAAACGTCAAAACTTTACACATAACATAGATAAGATCACTTGCTAATTTCAGTTCAGTATATCTTTTTCCTGTTAGAAATATGAAGCTCATTAGAATTAACAAACTTGGTCTGGTATAATGACTTTCATTATAGTACTTTGTGGTATAATTTTTTAAAACACGTTATGTAAAAAAAATTACAAAAGACAGAAGTTTGAGGATGTTTCATATTCATGTTAATGGCAGAAATATTCTGCAACCAATCTGTGAGTCTTGTTTGTTAGAACAGTCACGCCTATCAGAATGTGTAATATTTTATAATTACCAAATAAAATCCTAATGCTTAATAAGAATAAAACAGTCATTATCCTTTCTTGTTATTTGAAAAAGTTATTAAAATTTTTTAATGCTTTCATAATATTGGAATTAAAACTATATACCAGTAATTAATTTTGTGGTATTAATATTTCAGATGAGAATGTTGAAACAACGAATTGCTATGTTAGAGGGAACAGATAGTGGACAGCATTCTCTACCACCATCTGGTAGTGAGACATCTTTATAGTACAAATAGCAGAGCAGTAACTCTACCAACTAGTTTATTGCAATATTAGACAGAAATTCACAGGACAACCTTCTAATGTTCTCATTCTAGAAAACACACATTCATGTGTGAATTTACTATGTTCAATGTTAAATTTATGATGCATTTATTGTTTAATAATGGGAGCAACAGAAAAGCACATTAGAACAAAGATCATTAGTGTTATTTTAATCTTTCCTCTGTTACGTGTTTGTAAATATATATACATATATTGTTGTGTTATTTGAAAAATTAGCAGAATAATAAAATTTATGATAACAGCAGAGATAGGCTCAAACACTTTTGTATAATTTTGATTTAAAATTTCATTAAAAGTGGTGTGTGTACAATGAGTGAACCAAATAACCTATAACCATTATTTATGAATAAGTATCAAAATCAGTAACTTTCCGTTAGTGGTTGTAATTTTAAATTTTACCATTACAGTAAATTATATTTTAATTCTGACAACTAAATATTAAATTATTAATCTTAATTTACGTTATAAGAACGTGATGATGCTTTGGTCATATAAAGTTTTAGGCTTTTGAAAATAAAAGAAACTAAGCCTGGCTTGTTTTTATTTTATCAAAAAAGATTCTAAAATGTAAATTTAACTAATGAGATTTAGATGTATTTAAAGTGGAATTATTAAAAAAAAGTTTACTTACAAACAACTGATTGATACTCAGTGAGTAATCTACTAAACTGAAGGATTAATTCAGAAGTATAAGAACAGCAGTTTTGACAGTAAACAAGTTTTGATTTTAGTGATTACAAAATGCTGTAATTATTAAAATAATAATTTGCTGACTGTCAAAGTTGCTGTTATTGTGTCAGTGAATTAATACAGGACTCTTTCCTTTTGACCTTTCATCGTGAAAGAAACATTCACGCTGTATTTCAAGTTGAAGGAATTAATTTACTTGGTAGCATTAGGGAATTTTTTTACATGTTTTAACACTGTGGTGAAGAAATCATGATGTTGGTTTGTATGTGCAATGTTTCATTATAAATTGTTTATACACTGTGTTCTTATGAATTAAAGTATTCAGTTAACACAGTACTTAATTTAATGTGATTTCTTTTCCCACACCAGCAACAAAATGACAGGATATAAAACATCCTGAAGTGAATACATAAATATATTTGTGCTAAGAACAGACAATAATAGGTACCAAAGTCTAATCTCATTTTTGTCTCATGTTATAAGAAATGAGGGAATTACTGTGCCAAGAAGTGCTAATTGTGTTTGCTGATTTTTAACAAGTTTGTATTCATGTATGTGAAAACACAATTTTTATTCAGCAAATATTTTAGTTATTAGCTTCCATTTATTTCTCAAATGGAATTGAAAACTCTTAAAGATTTCTCTTTACTTATGCTATATGTGTGTACACTCTTGTCTAGTCTCCCAGTTGTTCAAATATTAAAATGTTCCTGTAAAAAAGTATTGTTTTTATTATGTATTTTACTGCTTTGTGTAGTGCAAACGCATTGAACATTTACTGTTCTAAGCTATGTATTATCAAGTTTACTCAATGTATAGTTTTGATAGCTACTAGATGTTTTGTACAGCTATTTAAAAAATTCCTGGTCATTTCAGTTCTTATTTATGGAAAGAAATAAAAGTCCAAGGATTTTCATGTAAATGGTTTGTGTTATGTCTGTAAATAAAGTGTGGTTCTCTTAGTGTTTGTTAACTGGATGTGTTTTTTTCCCCAACACATTTAAGTGTGAATTTTTTAAATTCACAGAAATTACACTAATTATTTTACTCCTTTAATATTGTAATAAATATTTTTGCATTTGATTTTTAAAAAAATTGCAAGGATTGATGCAATTTAATTAATATAAGTTTAAAATTTTAGTACCTATTTAGAGTAAATACAATGATAAATTAATATCAAACAACAGATTGATATTAATGGTTATTTTTCCACCAAACATATATGAAATTGTCTCTTCACATACATTTGCTGTTGTTGTACATGTACCATGGAAATATAATTGTCATAAAAACCAAAAAGATTCACCAAGGTGTTTGAAGTAAAAATTTTAATCATCACATCAGAATCTTTGTTTTTATTATTTCTTATTTTATTATTTATAAATAGACCAAAAATTCATTTTTCCATCTGAATTTTGAAAAGGTAAATTTTGATATTGCATCTTAAATTTATTAGATGTAGATAAAAAGGTTAGATTGTCTGTATATTGATCTTATTTTGACAGAAAATATGAAATTGGAATAAAAAGATTTCATTAAAATTCTTTGATGCTTTTTAGTGGCAATAATTTAAACCTTTCAATTTAAGTATGTTATAAAATTGTTATTTTTCCCATAATGTTAAAAACAAATTATCCATGGTATTTTTAGCCCCTTTTGGAGTTTTCGTTCTGGTAGATTTTATTTTGTTAACACTAAAATTGTATAATGCAACAGAAAAACCAAAGGTTTGCATTAATGTTTTAAACTTCAAAAGCTAGATTAGTTTGAAGAATGCTTTATCTCTTTCATAAGTAAAAATCAAAATATTTATCTTGGTGCTTGTATCTTTCACCGTATATTTACTGCATTCTTAAGTTACATTCCTTCTGCCATAAAGATCACTTTAAAAATCGTTGTCAATAATAATATAAGGGCCTGGCATGACCAGGTGGTTAAGGTGCTCGACTCGTAATCTGAGGGCCACAGGTTCGAATCCCCGTCACATCAAACATGCTCAGCCGTGGGGCATTAAACTTTGATGGTCAATTCCACTATTTGTTGGTAAATGAGTAGCTCAAGAGTTGAAAGTGGGTGGTGATGACTGTCTTGCCTCCAGTCTTACACTGCTAAATTAGGGACGACTAGTGCAGATAGCCCTTGAGTAGCTTTGCGCGAAGTTAAAAAAAAATAAAATATATTTTCATTTGTTGGATAATATTTACCAAGTACAGATTTTTTCACTTTTGTATGAATAGTTGTTTTTTGATGGATGAATAAACGTTTATTATTTTTTCTTCTGTAATCTAAAGGGTTGAGACAAAGTACGGTCGTAAAGTTTCAAAATTTAATGACGTAATTAAAATAGTGGAGTCTTGCGTTTTTGGTAAACTTTAATTTAATGAAATTAATAGTTGACTATTTTGTTATTACGGAATGAGACCGGGCATGGCCAGGTGGGTTCAGACATTCGATTCGTAACCTAATGGTCGCGGGTTCGAATCCCTGTCGCTTCAAGCATGCTCGCCCTCCCAGCCGTGAGGGCGTTATAATGTTACAGTCAGTCCCACTATTTATTTGTAAAAGAGTAGCCCAAGAGTTGGCGGTGGGTAGTGATGACTAGCTGCCTTCCCTCTAGTCTTACACTGTTAAATTAGGGACGGCTAGCACAGATAGCCCTCGAGTAGCTTTGTGCGAAATTCAAAAACAAACAATATTACAGAATGATTAATTCGTTCAGTTATATAAATTTGATTATATTGTTAATAGGTAAAGATATAAGAATATTTTTTTTGTTAGGCTCCAAGTGTCTTAGTTGTAAGCTTGAGGGCTTAAAGCTAGAAAGAGGGGTTTGATAACACGTATCTTTTGTGTAGCTGTATTTAGTTGTATGAAATCCAACAGTCTTTATTCGTCAGTAATGCTAACTTTGTTGTAATGTATAAAAATTCAATATGAAGAAGAATACAAACAGTTTTAAAAGCATTAAGCCTTGATATTTGTATATGAATAGTTTTTGTCATTAGGAGTAGCCTTTCTTTTACAGTTCCAAGTTAAAATCATGAAAGGTTAGGTTTTAATTTGCTAAATTTTTATGCTAGTTTACAACTGTCGTTTTTGGCATACTGAATAATTTTTATGTTTTATAAAATTCCATAATTCATTGATGAAAAGGGATAACATACAAAAAACTTAATTTTGTTAAAAAATTATCTCGTTCAAGTGACGTAAGAACCCCCACTGCTTCTGTAATGGCCGAGTGCGTTGTATGTCCGAACTGTTAACCCTTGGATTCTTGGTTCTCGACCCGTTGAAAAAATTATCTTCTTACTTTGAAGCAGTTATTATAATAACTGGTTGTTTGGTTGATTTAGTGTTTTATGGCACAAAGCAGCTAAGCTGTCTGCGCCAAACATCCGGTAAATGTTAAGAGTAAATTAAGTAAAATTCATAAAAGGAAATTAAGGTAGAACAAAACAAAGTTTGAAAAAAAAAACAGAGCATAAAACTAAAGTTTACATCTAGTCTACAACGTTAAGAGAAAAACTACAGTAATTCAAGTTGTAAAGGACTTTCTGTAGCATAACTGTAATTATCATAACCCGCCAGGAAGACTAACAGGTAAGTACAAAAATCACTGTTAGTCACCTGAAGTTGGCCTTTTCAGTCCTGGTTCCGAGTTATTTGACGTTATGGCCGTTTTCAAAAAGGAAAGTAATAAAAAGGTTTTATAAGACGTGTAGCAAAATTATAATAATAACTCGCCAGGATGACTTGTGGGTAGTTCAAACAGCAGCGTTAGTCACCTGAAGTTGCCCTTTCCAGTCCTGGTTTCGAGTTATTTAATGTTACGGCCAGTTTATAATTTCAAATCGAACTAGATGAACTGCGATTTTTAAAAGGGAGCCACATTAGAAAAGTGTAATGTATAAATTAAAAAACTTAAATGCCATTAAAAAGATTAATGACCTTTAAAAAACTAAATATTACTATTACCATAACCAAGATGGACACAGTATCACCATCACCAATAACACTGTCTAACGTTATGGACAAACCTTGGGACAGAACATGTTTAAAATGGACCCGTCGTTGAAAGTCGTAACAACGACAAGAAAGTTTATTGTGATCTGAGTGTTACACACTGGTGCATCAGTTCCAGATAAAAGAAAACGATGAGATAAAAAAACTGTGACCCATGCGTAGTCTAGTTAGAACAATTTCCTCCTTACGGAAGCAAGACGGCCAAAGTCTAAAAGAGGGTTTTATTTGAAAAACTTGTTTTCGCGTTGCTCACTCCAAGTCGACTGTCAGCTGGCACGGAGCCAAGCCTTGAATACAGGACTATAGTTCATGTATGGGACAGGCACAGCGGTGATAGTGCCAGTGCAGCAAGACTTAGCTGTGGTGTCGGCGAGCTCGTTCCCGCGAATACCAACGTGGCCCAGTGTCCAGAAAACTGGATAGAAGTATATATTAATGAGAAATGAGCCAGTCAATTTTGAGTATCGGCGAGAACAGGGTGTGAACTAACGTGAAGCGATTCCAGGGCCAGTAGAGAACTAAGCGAGTCAGTGTAAATAGTGAAGTTTGAGTACTGCTTAGCTTCTACGAGGGCTGTTCAAAAAATACGCGGACTGTTTGAATTGCGCGGCTTCGGTTGGTTCCAGGGAAATCCTCTTGGTGTCGCTAGGTTCGCAGAGATCAGCTGATTACGACGCCATTTCCCGATTGCAGATATCTTCATTTGTGTATTAGCTACGCGGTTTTAAGTGAAGTGCGATTTTTTCGTTTGGCGGATTTCAGAATGAATGACCTGAAGGAGCAACGACTCACTGTGAAATTTTGTGTTAAACTTGGAAACTCTGCGACTGAAACTTTTGCTATGCTTAACACGACTTACGGTGATGTTGCTATGAAGCGTACGGCATGTTTCAAGTGGCATGAACGTTTTAAGGATGGTCGATAGTCCATTGAAGATGATGAGCGTCCTGGACGTCCTTCCACGTCAACTGACGACCCACACGTCGACAAAATCAACACCCTGGTGCAAGCAAATCGACGTCTGACTGTCAGGGAGCTTGCTGAAGAGTGTGGGATATCAGTTGGATCTTGTTACGAGATTTTGACCGAAAAATTGAAGATGCACCGCGTTGCTGCGAAATTTGTGCCTCAGAACTCGTGAGTTTTTTGGCCAAACACTCGATCACTGTTCTTCCCCACCCCCCCTACTCACCTGACCTTGCTCCTTGCGAGTTTTTCTTGTTCCCCAAACTCAAATGTCCCTTGAAAGGAAGAAGATTTGAGACGATTCCCGAGATTAAGGCAAATGCGACAAAGGAGCTGGAGGATATTACAAAAAAAGCGTACCAGGACTGTTTCAACAAGTGGAAACACCGTTGTGATAAATGTGTGCGTTGGGGAGGAGAGTACTTTGAAGGGGTCCCAGACCTGTAACTTCTAAATAAAGTACATTTTGTTTTATGACGTCAGTCCGCGTATTTTTTTTGAACAGCCCTCGTATGTGATCCAGGACAAGAGAAATGGCGTACAGTTCAGCAGTGAACACAGAAGCTGTAGTGAGGATCCTGTGCGTAACCACCGAACCACAACAAATCATGGCAGAGCCCAAAGAGTCACCTGATTTCGAACCATCCGTATAAATAGGAATGGAAGGATGGTTCCAAAGATGTTCAGCAAATAACAAACAGTATTTCCAATCAGGAGTGTCTACTTTTCACAGATGACTTAAAGATAGGTCACATTTAGGGACTGTAATAAGCCATGGTGGGATGAGTTGACTAGTGGTTACAGTAATGTTATCCAAGAACAAATCCAATTCATTCAATTGCGCATAACGTGATGGTCAAAACCTGCTACTTGTATAGACGAGTTGAGTGAGCTACCTTCATTTTATTCGTTCAAAATTAGGGTAATTTGTGGGTACTTTTTTGTGCAACTCTGTAAGAAAATTATATAAAAGAGAATAAAAAAAAATCCAGTATTTGTATTTCTTTCCAATATTCCATTTAGTTTGGCCACTGGAGTTAAAACGAAAAAGCATATAAAAAGAATTAAAAACTTAGTTTGGATGAGACACAGATATAAATGTACTCGTATTTTTTTATTGAAACTTTAATCATATTCAGTATTACCTTTGGGTTATTGGATAAAAAAAGTTAATACTACTTTTATCACATTAATTTGCTCAATTATTAAAAACAAACAACTTTCTTTTGGCATTCTCCATATCTATTGTTTCGCTAGACACTCAGAAGGGCTTTTATGTTTTAACCGAAAATTTTTACCGTATACATACAAAATCATGTTTGTTCTGGTAACGGGGATTATTAACTTGTATTTTTTGTTATTATTACCTGTTTAAACGTCCAGAGAGTTAAGTCTCGGGAAATGTAAGCTAGTCCTCCCAGTGGCCCAGTGGTATGTTTATAGACTTAAATTCGAGGTTCTTTTGTTCGTAATAGATGGAGCGGTGATATTCCATTAAGTTAAATAACATAATTTTTTGACAAAATAATTATTTAATTTGTACTGTATAAAAATTTATTACCACGTTGATATAAATAAAGTACGTTTCATATATATAGTGAAAAGTATAAATTCTTAAAAATGTTCATGGTAGCAAAACCGTACAGTTAGAAAGATTGGGGAGAAACGCTTTAACAAATAGCTAATGCTATAATCCTATGGGCCAAGTGGTTAGGGAACTTGACTATACCTTAGGGTCATGGGTTTGGATCCCCGTCACACTAAACATACTCGCCCATTCATCCCTTTTGGCGTTATAAGTGACGGTCAATCACACTATTCGTTGGTAAAGAGTACCCAAGAGTTGGTGGTGGGTGGTGATGACTAGCTGCATTCCTTCTAGTCTTACATTACTAAATTAGGAACGGCTATCGTAGATAGCTCTCGTTTAACTTTGTGCCGGTAAACTCTCTCTCTTAGGGGAAAATGCTTTTGGTTCTTCTTGTACTTCCAGAGTGTTTAATTTCGTAATGACATTTTAAAATATCAAATGTCGCACTGACAATACATAGGGTTAAACTTTTGCGTATCTTGAGACAAAACTTTTTTAGTTTTTTACGCCTTTAACATTTTTTTCGTTATAAAATGGATAAGTTATTACATTATTATCATAAATGTTTATCATATTCAAAATTTCTCTCTTCTTTTTGACCAGTTTATTTTGTAGTATTAGTTGAATAAAGAATAATAAATAAAAAAATCAAAAAGAGGCTGTACGTTTAATATATGAATTAAAATTGTAATTATGTCTCATTCTGGTGTTTTCTACCAAAATGATTATTTATTATGTATAAATATCTAACAGATAAAGTCGTTTGTCTAACTGCGACAATACAAAAGTATCTGCTTACTCATTAGTGAAAACATATACAGTGGCGTTTTCACTTATCGATTCCTTTAAAACGTAAATTAGGAAGTTCCGTTATATAAGACCCGGCATGGCCAGGTGGTTAAGGCACTCGACTCGTAATCTCAGGGTCGGAGGGTCGAATCCCCGTCACACCAAACATGCTCGCCCTTTCAGCCGTGGGGCATTATAATGTGACGATCAATCCCACTATTCGTCAGTAAAAAAGTAGCCCAAAAGTTGGTGGTGAGTGATGATGACTAGCTGCCTTTCCTCTAGTTTTACACTGCTAAAATCGGGACAGCTAGCTCTAGTAGATTTGCGCGAAATTCAAAACATACCCGGTATATAAAGGGACGTTCTACGTAATATTTTACAAAATAATTCTAATATCCGTTAAAATTAGCCGAGTATGTGCTGAGAAATAAATAGACTATATACAAGATGTAAAATACAATTAAATATTCTTTGTACAAAACAAATTGACAGTGTGTGTGTACTTTGGCCGGTCTAACTAGAGTTGTGAATCAATGTTTGTGTTTTTCGTACAGCAAAGCCACAAAGGACTATCTGCTCAGCCCACCGAGGGGAATCGAACCGCTGATTTTAGTGTTGTAAATCCCGAGATAAACCGCTGTATAAGCAGGGGGAAAATTCATACGTCTCCCGAACAGGGACTCGAACCTTGGACAGTTAGGTTAAAAGCCTCACGCTTTACCGACTGAGCTATTCGGGCCCGTTGTGAATCAATCAGGCTTGTTGTATTCCCTAGATATTTGTTTCTAAGCTGACTCGAGATGGTTTTCCACATATTTTTATTCTGGTACCCGTAATTATGATTGCTGAATTTTATGACTTTATCAGTACCCATAGTCTTTTAGATTGTAGGACAGCGCTTTTTAATGCTTGTAGTTATTAAGTTTGTAGGATAGTGCTTTAGTAATATCCATAATTATTAAGTTTATAGGATAGTGCTTCATTAATTACCTGTATTAATTATGTTTGTAGAATAGTATTTACTAATAACTGTGTTTATTAAGTTTGTAGGATAATGATTTAAAAAATATCCGTATTTACTAGGTTTGTAAAACTGTTGTTTTACTAGAAATCCTTTGATTACTTCTTGTCTTCTTTTCTTCTTTGTTCTTGTCATGTTATACAATTGTGCAATATTCATATATGTGAACATTTTCTTACCATTTCTCAAACATTTTATCATCAAATATATAACTATAGTTGTGCTCATTGCAGATACTGAAGCTCTACTTTAACGATATAAGCTTTCAGACTTGTCGCTGAGACACTGGAGGACACTTTGCTGTTGGTTGTTTTGAATTTCGCGCAAAGTTACACGAAGAGTATCTGCGCTAGCCGTTTCTAATTTAGTAGTTCAAAACTGGAGGGAAGGCAGCTAGTCATTACCACCCACCGCCAACTCTTGGACTACGTTTTTACCAAAGAATAGTGGAATTAACCATCATATTATAACACCTCACGGCAGGGCGCTTTACTAAGAATAGACAATTTCAGAATATTTAAACTTTACTCATTCAGTAAATTATAAGTTATTTCCATTTCACTTGGGTTTCCTGTTACACAGCTAATCATCTTGTTCCTAATTAGACAAATTTTAGAATGAACACAGTATTTTACTTTTCGGAATTACAGTAAAATAAAGTAACCCAACATGAAATGAAGAAAGCACATTAAGGGTACAAACAGTATTATTCATCTATACATCCATTTTATTCAGATTATTATTTAGCAAGGATAATATGGTGTTTTCAGGGTTAATTTAATGGTGTAAAGTATAAATCTAACAAAATGAGCTGAGTGTGATGTTGAACGTGTCAAGTTGTAGGTCGATAGATAAGGAGTTTGTTAAACACATTCCACACTTTTAGCTTTGGTCGCGCTAAAATTATTTACGTTATTCGGTTTAAAAATAAGAAATAAAATTCTTATGAAAGCAGAAGATAATGGCTAGCAGCTCTCCAGCTGGTCAGTGGCTCAAAATTAGGGTATTTTGCTCCAAATACTTTTATGTTAAATACTCTTATTCTGATTCTAACAAGGACCGGCCCAGCATGGCTAGGTTAAGGCATTCGAATCGACTCGGGGGTTCGAATCCCCCTCCACACCAGCATGCTCGCCCTTTCAGCCGTGGGGTCGGTTCCACTATTCGTTGGTAAAAGAGTAACCCAAGAGTTGGCGGTGGGTGGTGATGACTAGTTGCCTTCCCTCTAGTTTTACACTGCTAAATTAGGGACGACTAGTGCAGATAGCCCTTGAGTAGCTTTGCGCGAAGTTAAAAAAAATATAAGATATATTTTCATTTGTTGGAAAATATTTACCAAGTACAGATTTTTTCACTTTTATATGAATAGTTGTTTTTTGATGGATGAATAAACGTTTATTATTTTTTTCTTCTGTAATCTAAAGGGTTGAGACAAAGTACGGTCGTAAAGTTTCAAAATTTAATGACGTTATTAAAATAGTGGAGTCTTGCGTTTTTGGTAAACTTTAATTTAATGAAATTAATAGTTGACTATTTTGTTATTACGGAATGAGACCGGGCATGGCCAGGTGGGTTCAGACATTCGATTCGTAACCCAATGGTCGCGGGTTCGAATCCCTGTCGCTTCAGCATGCTCGCCCTCCCAGCCGTGAGGGCGTTATAATGTTACAGTCAGTCCCACTATTTATTTGTAAAAGAGTAGCTCAAGAGTTGGCGGTGGGTAGTGATGACTAGCTGCCTTCCCTCTAGTCTTACACTGTTAAATTAGGGACGGCTAGCACAGATAGCCCTCGAGTAGCTTTGTGCGAAATTCAAAAACAAACAATATTACAGAATGATTAATTCGTTCAGTTATATAAATTTGATTATATTGTTAATAGGTAAAGATATAAGAATATATTTTTTGTTAGGCTCCAAGTGTCTTAGTTGTAAGCTTGAGGGCTTAAAGCTAGAAAGAGGGGTTTGATAACACGTATCTTTTGTGTAGCTGTATTTAGTTGTATGAAATCCAACAGTCTTTATTCGTCAGTAATGCTAACTTTGTTGTAATGTATAAAATTCAATATGAAGAAGAATACAAACAGTTTTAAAAGCATTAAGCCTTGATATTTGTATATGAATAGTTTTTGTCATTAGGAGTAGCCTTTCTTTTACAGTTCCAAGTTAAAATCATGAAAGGTTAGGTTTTAATTTGCTAAATTTTTATGCTAGTTTACAACTGTCGTTTTGGCATACTGAATAATTTTATGTTTTATAAAATTCCATAATTCATTGATGAAAAGGGATAACATACAAAAAACTTAATTTTGTTAAAAAATTATCTCGTTCAAGTGACGTAAGAACCCCCACTGCTTCTGTAATGGCCGAGTGCGTTGTATGTCCGAACTGTTAACCCTTGGATTCTTGGTTCTCGACCCGTTGAAAAAATTATCTTCTTACTTTGAAGCAGTTATTATAATAACTGGTTGTTTGGTTGATTTAGTGTTTTATGGCACAAAGCAGCTAAGCTATCTGCGCCAAACATCCGGTAAATGTTAAGAGTAAATTAAGTAAAATTCATAAAAGGAAATTAAGGTAGAACAAAACAAAGTTTGAAAAAATAACAGAGCATAAAACTAATGTTTACATCTAGTCTACAACGTTAAGAGAAAAACTACAGTAATTCAAGTTGTAAAGGACTTTCTGTAGCATAACTGTAATTATCATAACCCGCCAGGAAGACTAACAGGTAAGTACAAAAATCACTGTTAGTCACCTGAAGTTGGCCTTTTCAGTCCTGGTTCCGAGTTATTTGACGTTATGGCCGTTTTCAAAAAGGAAAGTAATAAAAAGGTTTTATAAGACGTGTAGCAAAATTATAATAATAACTCGCCAGGATGACTTGTGGGTAGTTCAAACAGCAGCGTTAGTCACCTGAAGTTGCCCTTTCCAGTCCTGGTTTCGAGTTATTTAATGTTACGGCCAGTTTATAATTTCAAATCGAACTAGATGAACTGTGATTTTTAAAAGGGAGCCACATTAGAAAAGTGTAATGTAAAAATTAAAAAACTTAAATGCTATTAAAAAGATTAATTACCTTTAAAAAACTAAATATTACTATTACCATAACCAAGATGGACACAGTGTCACCATCACCAATAACACTGTCTAACGTTATGGACAAACCTTGGGACAGAACATGTTTAAAATGGTGCCGTCGTTGAAAGTCGTAACAACGACAAGAAAGTTTATTGTGATCTGAGTGTTACACAAACTACACACTGGTGCATCAGTTCCAGATAAAAGAAAACGATGAGATAAAAAAACTGTGACCCATGCGTAATCTAGTTAGAACAACTTCCTCCTTACGGAAGCAAGACGGCCAAAGTCTAAAAGAGGGTTTTATTTGAAAAAGCTTGTTTTCGCGTTGCTCACTCCAAGTCGACTGTCAGCTGGCACGGAGCCAAGCCTTGAATACAGGACTATAGTCCATGTATGGGACAGGCACAGCGGTGATAGTGCCAGTGCAGCAAGACTTAGCTGTGGTGTCGGCGAGCTCGTTCCCGCGAATACCAACGTGGCCCAGTGTCCAGAAAACTGGATAGAAGTAGATATTAATGAGAAATGAGCCAGTCAATTTTGAGTATCGGCGAGAACAGGGTGTGAACTAACGTGAAGCGATTCCAGGGCCAGTAGAGAACTAAGCGAGTCAGTGTAAATAGTGAAGTTTGAGTACTGCTTAGCTTCTACGAGGGCTGTTCAATTGCGCGGCTTCAGTTGGTTCCAGGGAAATCCGCTTGGTGTCGCTAGGTTCGCAGAGATCAGCTGATTACGACGCCATTTCCCGATTGCAGATATCTTCATTTGTGTATTAGCTACGCGGTTTTAAGTGAAGTGCGATTTTTTCGTTTGGCGGATTTCAGAATGAATGACCTGAAGGAGCAACGACTCACTGTGAAATTTTGTGTTAAACTTGGAAACTCTGCGACTGAAACTTTTGCTATGCTTAACACGACTTACGGTGATGTTGCTATGAAGCGTACGGCATGTTTCAAGTGGCATGAACGTTTTAAGGATGGTCGATAGTCCATTGAAGATGATGAGCGTCCTGGACGTCCTTCCACGTCAACTGACGACCCACACGTCGACAAAATCAACACCCTGGTGCAAGCAAATCGACGTCTGACTGTCAGGGAGCTTGCTGAAGAGTGTGGGATATCAGTTGGATCTTGTTACGAGATTTTGACCGAAAAATTGAAGATGCACCGCGTTGCTGCGAAATTTGTGCCTCAGAACTCGTGAGTTTTTGGCCAAACACTCGATCACTGTTCTTCCCCACCCCCTACTCACCTGACCTTGCTCCTTGCGAGTTTTCTTGTTCCCCAAACTCAAATGTCCCTTGAAAGGAAGAAGATTTGAGACGATTCCCGAGATTAAGGCAAATGCGACAAAGGAGCTGGAGGATATTACAAAAAAAGCGTACCAGGACTGTTTCAACAAGTGGAAACACCGTTGTGATAAATGTGTGCGTTGGGGAGGAGAGTACTTTGAAGGGGTCCCAGACCTGTAACTTCTAAATAAAGTACATTTTGTTTCATGACGTCAGTCCGCGTATTTTTTTTGAACAGCCCTCGTATGTGATCCAGGACAAGAGAAATGGCGTACAGTTCAGCAGTGAACACAGAAGCTGTAGTGGGGATCCTGTGCGTAACCACCGAACCACAACAAATCATGGCAGAGCCCAAAGAGTCACCTGATTTCGAACCATCCGTATAAATAGGAATGGAAGGATGGTTCAAAAGATGTTCAGCAAATAACAAACAGTATTTCCAATCAGGAGTGTCTACTTTTCACAGATGACTTAAAGATAGGTCACATTTAGGGACTGTAATAAGCCATGGTGGGATGAGTTGACTAGTGGTTACAGTAATGTTATCCAAGAACAAATCCAATTCATTCAATTGCGCATAACGTGATGGTCAAAATCTGCTACTTGTATAGACGAGTTGAGTGAGCTACCTTCATTTTATTCGTTCAAAATTAGGGTAATTTGTGGGTACTTTTTTGTGCAACTCTGTAAGAAAATTATATAAAAGAGAATAAAAAAAAATCCAGTATTTGTATTTCTTTCCAATATTCCATTTAGTTTGGCCACTGGAGTTAAAACGAAAAAGCATATAAAAAGAATTAAATACTAAGTTTGGATGAGACACAGAAATAAATGTACTCGTATTTTTTTATAGAAACTTTAATCATATTCAGTATTACTTTTGGGTTATTGGATAAAAAAAGTTAACACTACTTTTACCACATTAATTTGCTCAATTATTAAAAACAAACAACTTTCTTTTGGCATTCTCTATATCCATTGTTTCGCTAGACACTCAGAAGGGCTTTTATGTTTTAACCGAAAATTTTTTTATGTTTCTTCTGGTAACGGGGATTATTAACTTGTATTTTTTGTTATTATTACCTGTTTAAACGTCCAGAGAGTTAAGTCTCGGAAATGTAAGTTAGTCCTCCCAGTGGGCCAGTGGTATGTTTATAGACTTAAATTCGAGGTTCTTTTGTTCGTAATAGATGGAGCGGTGATATTCCATTAAGTTAAATAACATAATTTTTTGACAAAATAATTATTTAATTTGTACTGTATAAAAATTTATTACCACGTTGATATAAATAAAGTACGTTTCATATATATAGTGAAAAGTATAACTTCTTAAAAATGTTCATGGTAGCAAAACCGTACAGTTAGAAAGATTGGGGAGAAACGCTTTAACAAATAGCTAATGCTATAATCCTATGGGCCAAGTGGTTAGGGAACTTGACTATACCTTAGGGTCATGGGTTTGGATCCCCGTCACACTAAACATACTCGCCCATTCATCCCTTTTGGCGTTATAAGTGACGGTCAATCACACTATTCGTTGGTAAAGAGTACCCAAGAGTTGGTGGTGGGTGGTGATGACTAGCTGCATTCCTTCTAGTCTTACATTACTAAATTAGGAACGGCTATCGTAGATAGCTCTCGTTTAACTTTGTGCCGGTAAACTCTCTCTTAGGGAAAATGCTTTTGGTTCTTCTTGTACTTCCAGAGTGTTTAATTTCGTAATGACATTTTAAAATATCAAATGTCGCACTGACAATACATAGGGTTAAACTTTTGCGTATCTTGAGACAAAACTTTTTAGTTTTTTACGCCTTTAACATTTTTTTCGTTATAAAATGGATAAGTTATTACATTATTATCATAAATGTTTATCATATTCAAAATTTCTCTCTTCTTTTGACCAGTTTATTTTGTAGTATTAGTTGAATAAAGAATAATAAATAAAAAAATCAAAAAGAGGCTGTACGTTTAATATATGAATTAAAATTGTAATTATGTCTCATTCTGGTGTTTTCTACCAAAATGATTATTTATTATGTATAAATATCTAACAGATAAAGTCGTTTGTCTAACTGCGACAATACAAAAGTATCTGCTTACTCATTAGTGAAAACATATACAGTGGCGTTTTCACTTATCGATTCCTTTAAAACGTAAATTAGGAAGTTCCGTTATATAAGACCCGGCATGGCCAGGTGGTTAAGGCACTCGACTCGTAATCTCAGGGTCGGAGGGTCGAATCCCCGTCACACCAAACATGCTCGCCCTTTCAGCCGTGGGGGCATTATAATGTGACGATCAATCCCACTATTCGTCAGTAAAAAAGTAGCCCAAAAGTTGGTGGTGAGTGATGATGACTAGCTGCCTTTCCTCTAGTTTTACACTGCTAAAATCGGGACAGCTAGCTCTAGTAGATTTGCGCGAAATTCAAAACATACCCGGTATATAAAGGGACGTTCTACGTAATATTTTACAAAATAATTCTAATATCCGTTAAAATTAGCCGAGTATGTGCTGAGAAATAAATAGACTATATACAAGATGTAAAATACAATTAAATATTCTTTGTACAAAACAAATTGACAGTGTGTGTACTTTGGCCGGTCTAACTAGAGTTGTGAATCAATGTTTGTGTTTTTCGTATAGCAAAGCCACAAAGGACTATCTGCTCAGCCCACCGAGGGGAATCGAACCGTTGATTTTAGGGTTGTAAATTCCGAGATAAACCGCTGTATAAGCAGGGGGAAAGTTCATACGTCTCCCGAACAGGGACTCGAACCTTGGACAGTTAGGTTAAAAGCCTCACGCTTTACCGACTGAGCTATTCGGGCCCGTTGTGAATCAATCAGGCTTGTTGTATTCCCTAGATATTTGTTTCTAAGCTGACTCGAGATGGTTTTCCACATATTTTTATTCTGGTACCCGTAATTATGATTGCTGAATTTTATGACTTTATCAGTACCCATAGTCTTTTTAGATTGTAGGACAGCGCTTTTTAATGCTTGTAGTTATTAAGTTTGTAGGATAGTGCTTTAGTAATATCCATAATTATTAAGTTTATAGGATAGTGCTTCATTAATTACCTGTATTAATTATGTTTGTAGAATAGTATTTACTAATAACTGTGTTTATTAAGTTTGTAGGATAATGATTTAAAAATATCCGTATTTACTAGGTTTGTAAAACTGTTGTTTTACTAGAAATCCTTTGATTACTTCTTGTCTTCTTTTCTTCTTTGTTCTTGTCATGTTATACAATTGTGCAATATTCATATATGTGAACATTTTCTTACCATTTCTCAAACATTTTATCATCAAATATATAACTATAGTTGTGCTCATTGCAGATACTGAAGCTCTACTTTAACGATATAAGCTTTCAGACTTGTCGCTGAGACACTGGAGGACACTTTGCTGTTGGTTGTTTTTGAATTTCGCGCAAAGTTACACGAAGAGTATCTGCGCTAGCCGTTTCTAATTTAGTAGTTCAAAACTGGAGGGAAGGCAGCTAGTCATTACCACCCACCGCCAACTCTTGGACTACGTTTTTTACCAAAGAATAGTGGAATTAACCATCATATTATAACACCTCACGGCAGGGCGCTTTACTAAGAATAGACAATTTCAGAATATTTAAACTTTACTCATTCAGTAAATTATAAGTTATTTCCATTTCACTTGGGTTTCCTGTTACACAGCTAATCATCTTGTTCCTAATTAGACAAATTTTAGAATGAACACAGTATTTTACTTTTCGGAATTACAGTAAAATAAAGTAACCCAACATGAAATGAAGAAAGCACATTAAGGGTACAAACAGTATTATTCATCTATACATCCATTTTTATTCAGATTATTATTTAGCAAGGATAATATGGTGTTTTCAGGGTTAATTTAATGGTGTAAAGTATAAATCTAACAAAAATGAGCTGAGTGTGATGTTGAACGTGTCAAGTTGTAGGTCGATAGATAAGGAGTTTGTTAAACACATTCCACACTTTTAGCTTTGGTCGCGCTAAAATTATTTACGTTATTCGGTTTAAAAATAAGAAATAAAATTCTTATGAAAGCAGAAGATAATGGCTAGCAGCTCTCCAGCTGGTCAGTGGCTCAAAATTAGGGTATTTTGCTCCAAATACTTTTATGTTAAATACTCTTATTCTGATTCTAACAAGGACCGGCCCAGCATGGCTAGGTTAAGGCATCTGAATCGACTCGGGGTTCGAATCCCTCCACACCAGCATGCTCGCCCTTTCAGCCGTGGGGTCGGTTCCACTATTCGTTGGTAAAAGAGTAACCCAAGAGTTGGCGGTGGGTGGTGATGACTAGTTGCCTTCCCTCTAGTTTTACACTGCTAAATTAGGGACGGCTAGCGCAGATAGCCCTTGAGTAGCTTTGGGCAAAATTCAAATAAAACCCAAACCAAACCTAACAAGAACAAATAAGAAAATTCTTAGATTTCCACTGTTATCTTTCTGCTATTTTATCATGAGTGAATTTCCCATTAGAAAAATAGGTTTGGTCAAATTATAACAATTTTTAGGGGTTCTTCCTTGTAAGGCAGAGATCAATGAGGTTATATTTCATGAAAATTAAATAATGGTTATATTGTACAAAGTTGTCAAGATGTGGCATCGATATTTGCTTTATGAGAACAAGGAACTGCTGTAAAAATTCACATTTTGTGCAGTCAAAAACAAACAAACAAACAAAAAATACTTTCTAGTAAACTAAACCTTGCATTTAGACCGTAAAGTATAAAAAGACCTTAACAAGCCTTTGTAGTTAATCGAACGTAATGTTCATCGTTCATTGCAACTGAATTATAAATAAGCGTTTCATTATGGAATGACGAAATAAGGGTTTAGATATTTTTCCTTGGAAAAAGAAAGATCAAATTTGTTAATCACAATGTTAGAAAAAAGCAGTTATTCATCAGCAAAGGGACCATCCCATGATTTTTTTTCTATAACATCAAGGCTATTGAATAGCAACGATTCTATGTTGTAAATAATATCCGGCACGAAATATTTTATTTTAAATTGCCTCCAAGGTAATTGTATTACAATGGGATTGGTATAAAAAACAAGGTTGACAATGTAGGCCTAAGTGAAAAGGAAATGAATCAAAATAAACACTCTTAATACATTATCCAAGTTTGGTTATAGAATGTTATTTCATTACTTTTAGTTGGTGATTGTTTTCTCATTGTATATTTAGGTAATTTATAAAGTTTCTTCGTGTTTCTCTCTTTTTTAATACTATAATTAAATATTTATGAACTAATTTATCTGTATCAAAACAGAAGTAGTATAGTTTACCTTCATTAAAAACTTGTATTATAATGACACTAAATATAACCTACTATTGCTTTCGCACACACACTCTAATAATAAAATACATAATATATTGTTTATAATATTAAGTCTGTAGTAAATTATATAACAACAAATAAACTAAATTATATAAATATTTCTTAAAGTTCACAAGGGTAAATTTGTTTGTTTTAAATCGTAGATAGTCAGCTGTTTTCATCGGTACCTCTTCGTTTTCTACTAAATTCTTCAAGACAACTGTGATGAATTTTTATTGGCTGTGCAGGTAAGTTTCTAACACGACTGCATTGTGTACAAAGATGGGTATAGTATGATATATTACAGATGCTTAACGTATTGCAAATTAAAGTTACGATTCCTGAAGATGTAGTTTGTTGTCGTAACTATATCATATATTTCTTACATTGAGGAAACTACAAATATTTGATTTCATTTCTCCACTTTTTAAAGCTACAAATTTCACAGTACGAAGTAAAGTTCTTATTTCACCTTTATGAGTGTTAACATTATCAAAATAACTCCTTACAAAAGCTATGCTAAACCATTCAAGTTGTCCCATGCCTTTTATTGTGTTTGTTTTTGATAAAGAAAGAGTATCGGTGAACTGTAACCAGAACAGTCATTGTTGGACAAATAATGTTAACAGTTAACCCACTGTTAACTTATGGTAGCAAATTTACCATAAGGTTCTGAAACTTTTGTTCATACTATTCGATCATCAAGCGGACGAAGATTCTAAAATTACTTTTCAAGTAGAATTATAAAACACACATTATGTGATTGGTTTTGCCTGTACTGGTGTTATGTGGTCTGTACAAATATGATAAATTAAATTGTATATTCCATCTCGAAATGACGTTTTTTTCGTAAATCATATGGTGAAATCATTGTTGCTTTCAATATAAGTATGTATTGCACTTTAATGATACTTCGAAGCTGTGAGGTGTTTTAAGGTGTCCCTTTTTGCTCCCTAGTAACTGAGTAAGAATAGCAAAGTAACATTAAATTAGAGTAAAAAATGCTTTGCCGGATCAAACTGTATTTTTCAGTATCGGCTGAGGCTGGACACACTGTGAAACACTGAAAACAATTTGTACTCAACACGAAATAATCAAAATTAATCAGTGTGTTAATGAAAGACAGTGTCACTACTGGAGGTTCGAAGCTAGTGAATATATCAAAAGGCTGTTAATATCATTCCTTTTTAAGACATGTTCACTTCCCACATCATGGTTGGTCAATCTAACAGAAAAATAATGAATAGTTTCTTCTCAAAGTATCAGATGACTCATCAGTGGGACAAATTACTGCCAACTGTCATATTGTGCATTTCACTGTACAATAATCTTTCCCAGAAGAAAGTAAACGTGATATCATAGGGGGAAAGAGTCAGAACAATAGGTAACTAAGACGAAAGGAATTGAGCCACTTTTTTGATTAATGTTCTATTTTAAACCTACGTATTATGTACGAAAAAATTTAAGCTGAATTTAAAGAGTTCACTTTACTAAATAAATAATGAAAACAGAAAACGCCTGATTGTTTGCATATTACATAATATTTCTTTCTTTTTTGCTTAGTCCGTTCTCGGCCATCTCCAATTTTAGAAGTTAAAATCTAATCGAAATAATTTGCGCATAACAGTTAGTTATCACCATCAACCGCCAACTCTTGGGTTACTCTTTTACCAACGAATAGTGGGACTGACCGTAACTTTATAACGCCCACATGACCGAAAGTGTGAGCATTTTGGTGTGACGGGGATTCAAACCCACGAATCTCAGATTACGAGTCGAACGCCACAACCAGCTGGCAATGTCAGACCCAGGAAATTAAGATATCAATGCTTTAAACTTTACGCTTCTAAAGCAAACTCAGAACAATATAAAATATCAGTTGCCTAAAAACAGGAGGAAGAGTTTTAGACTAATCAAAGGTTGAATGAACGAGAAAATGTATGCTTACATCAATGGTGGAAAATTAATCAGTTTGTAATAGATAGGTTATTGAAACACATCTTATACATGTAACTTTGCTAATGCAGCATACTTTGTTTATTTATTTGTCTGGTGAAAATCACATAAAGCTAGTCAAGGGCTAACCGTCCTAACTGTCTTTAATTATCAAGGAATAGATTATAGGGAAGACAGTTAGTTAACACCATCTATCGCCAACTCTTGAAGTTATCTTTTACCAACTAATAGTAGGGTTGATTGTCATATTACAATGACCCCACAGCTGATAGGGCGAGCTCATTTGATGAGGGAATTCAAACCTGCCATTCGCAAATTGTGACCTCGGTTTAAACTGGTTACGTAGGAATACCGAAACTGTTGCGATCTCGGTTTCAGGCAGATTACGTATAGAATGTCAAAACGTGTTGCAAACTCTGTCTTTGTTAACCTGAAGATGACCTAAGAAGGTCGAAACGTTGTTTTATACTTTATTTTAATAAAAGTGTTAATACCCATACCAGCCATCTTGAGATACATTTTTACTTCAAGTGGGTTTCTCGTCATCAAGAATGTCGAAACGGTCACCACTACACATACAGCATAATCTCTGAGTAATGTTATTGTTTGGAAAGAATAATTAAAGGAAACCATTTAAAAAAAGTGCAAAAACTTTACTTGGAACTTTAAAAATACGAAACCATCTTGACTAAGAATATCTCAACAATCTTGACAGTGTTGATTCTTTAAAAATTACGTATTGGCTTAAGAATGCATAAAAATACACCATATAATATGAACACATGAGGCAAAAGGACACAATATTTCGAAGAAGCATTTTTAACGTCATTCATGCACAACGAACGATGTGTCCTTTTAAGATACTAACTGTATCCATCTTAAGCTAATAAGGACCAGTACATTTATTCATAAAGTGAAGGATGATCCAAAGGACATTGTGGTGAGGCGGGACACATTTCTGGAAAATGTTAACAGAGTAATAAACAATCATATGAAGTTTAATAACAAGCCGAACGTTCAGAAGAATCCAGCTACTTCTCAACATCAACTGCTGTTTTGAAAAGAAACATGGTCAAAGAAAGTAGAATCGTAACAAACTCGTTTTAATACATAAGATGGCTAAAGAAACTGGAACCTTAACAATCTTGTTGAATCACATAAGATGTCCAATTTAACCAGAATCTTAACAATCTTGTTGGATTACATAAGATGGCCAAAGAAAATGAAATTGCAGCAACTTGTGCATGTGACGTCGCATATACCAGTCAGTCCTTTCCTCCTCTGTCATAGATGTAATGAGCTTTCTTGTCTTAGATCTGATTGAACTTACGCGTGATAGTGGTAATACTAAAGGGATATAGGATAACACACGTACATTACTGTTTTCCAAAGAATTTATGGAAACATCAATACAGGGTTTAGTAAATTATCTGTTCAAAAAATAAGAAGAGAGTTCATTTATGACAGATTTCCAAACAGAGTGGAATGCTATTCAACATGCAAAGAAATTGTTTTCATTATCACACAGCTTAGGGGACTTCTTCATATAATATCACTTAATATAACATAATAGCAATGAGTACAATAATTAAACTTCGTAATTTAAAAAGCTCCTACTTCCAGACATCATCTGTACAAAGCATGATTTCTACATCCAATACCAATCTGTGTGTGTAAAAGAGAGTAGATAAAAAATCTATAGTTTTGTTTATAAAAACAAGATATTTTCGGTCAAATATTGTAATATTCTTGGTCGAAAATTGGTTGGTGAATAAAAAATAGATGAAACGTCTGACAACTACGACCTTTGAAGGAAATCTTTTGCAATAAACTAAGCTCGAGAAAGCTTTTTGTTTTCACTGTAGCTCATAACGATCAATGACCCATAACACATTTATTTATTGTGTACATGTTATGCTACTGTCTGGAGCACTATTCATAGACTATCATTGTTTGGAGCATTGTTCATGGGCTGTTCCTGTCTAGGGCATTGTTCATGGATTGTCACTGCCTGGAGTGCTCTTCATGGATTGCTACTATCTGTTGTTTCTTTTTTATGTGTGTGTATGACAATAAACTTTCGATATCAAAAATGTTTTGCAACAAGAGATAAACAATTCGTTATTACAAGAATTCAGCATTCCGTGCGTAACATTTGTGACGTTACATAGTAAGTATACATATATATATATAATCCTAGCTCCAGTGTTTGAAATTTCAGCTGAGACTAAATGTTATCCAAAAGTGTTTTGATCGAAGGACAGAATCTCGTTCTACAACAAATCGTACGTATGAGAAAGATATATTCAGATTTTATACAGTAATTACAGCACGTAACTTCCTGATCAATATGACATAGTAAAGTTCTAAAACGAAGACGAATTATTTCTTTTACAACAAAGGAAAACTGACGCGTGAGTGTATCATTAATTTTATACTATCAGCGAAAGATAATCATGTTGCACAGTTTCGTGAACTTCAAGCATATCCTGATAAGATACTAACGTGAAGATGACACAACACTTAGAGACGAACAAAGCAAACACTACTTATTCACACTAATTGAGGGTACTCGTTAAACTGTATACATAATGATGAGCCCGACATGGCCAGGGGGGTTGAGGCATTTGACTCGTAATCTGAGGGTCGCGGGTTCGAATCCCCGTCGCACCAAACATGTTCGCCCTTTCAGCCGTAGAGGCGTTATAATGTAACGATCAATCCAACTATTCGTTGGTAAAAGAGTAGCCCAAGAGTTGGCGGTGGGTGGTGATGACTAGCTGCCTTCCCTCTAGTCTTACACTGCTAAATTAGGGACGGTTAGCGCAGATAGCCCTCGAGTAGCTTTGCGCAAAATTTAAAAACAAACACAAAAACATAATGATGTTAGATAACGTTCCCTTCTGTTCTCTCTTTTGTTATTAAATCTCTAATGACGTAGTTAGAAGTTAAATACATCGTCCGCTTTGTGGAAGGTAATAATTAGCTCTTTAACTTATTTCTTTTGTCTTTAAAGTAAAAGAGAAAATACTATAAAAGAGCGGAAATGTGTCCTACTCCAGAGTTCTTTTTTTATCTCTGGCAAAAAAAACAACAACAACAAAACTACCCTTGCAATAACACCGGAACGTTGAATGATCTTGACAGGGGAATAACGGTCATTCAGGTATTGATTTATCGGAGCAGATGTAACTGGTGCGAACACGTCATTGAGTTGCATTTTTTTTTTTCTCATACATTGTTGTTATCTTTAGTATTAAAATACTTTAATGTCAGAGAGCGATTCTCTGGCTCGAAACAAAGAGCAATAAAAATGAACGAAGCGCCAATATACACTGTCAGAAAATTACAAGTTATCGTACTAAACATAACAGCAATCAAGTAGCCCACTCTAGATGATGGATTTCAACACACATATAATGGATGATTTTAGCTACAAAATCCCAACAAACACTGCGCTCTCGTCTTATAGGATAAAAGAACACACGTGATCGATGACTTGTCTAGTCAGACAAATTTACTTTATTCAGCTTCAAGCTTTATGTGTTCGTGCCACCATTTAGTTTTGATCATTCATGAAACTTGGTTAATAAATTAACACTAGTGGCTGTTGCTTTGAAATCACCTAGTTGAGAATACAAGCTAGATTTCCTTCTTCTAATGCTTGTATTTTGTATTAAAGGGCTTATTAAAGTGTAGGAAGGGGGGAGGTGACGTGTTGGATTCATGGTTCTCGACACACATTGCAGAAAAAAAAACGAGCTCTGGGTCAGATAAGAGTAGACCAAGTGCTGGCAGTGTTCTGAGTACTGACTGAGTCAGATAAGAGTAGACCAAGTGCTGGCAGTGTTCTGAGTACTGACTGAGTCAGATAAGAGTAGACCAAGTGCTGGCAGTGTTCTGAGTACTGACTGAGTCAGATAAGAGTAGACCAAGTGCTGGCAGTGTTCTGAGTACTGACTGAGTCAGATAAGAGTAGACCAAGTGCTGGCAGTGTTCTGAGTACTGACTGAGTCAGATAAGAGTAGACCAAGTGCTGGCAGTGTTCTGAGTACTGACTGAGTCAGATAAGAGTAGACCAAGTGCTGGCAGTGTTCTGAGTACTGACTGAGTCAGATAAGAGTAGACCAAGTGCTGGCAGTGTTCTGAGTACCGACTGAGTCAGATAAGAGTAGACCAAGTGCTGGCAGTGTTCTGAGTACTGACTGGGTCAGATAAGAGTAGACCAAGTGCTGGCAGTGTTCTGAGTACTGACTGAGTCAGATAAGAGTAGACCAAGTGCTGGCAGTGCGTTGGTCCGTGAATGTGACAGAGGATTCTGAGTACTGACTGAGTCAGATAAGAGTAGACCAAGTGCTGGCAGTGTTCTGAGTACCGACTGGGTCAGATAAGAGTAGACCGCGCTGGCAGTGTTCTGAGTACTGACTGAGTCAGATAAGAGTAGACCAAGTGCTGGCAGTGTTCTGAGTACTGACTGAGTCAGATAAGAGTAGACCGCGCTGGCAGTGTTCTGAGTACTGACTGAGTCAGATAAGAGTAGACCGTGCTGGCAGTGTTCTGAGTACTGACTGAGTCAGATAAGAGTAGACCGCGCTGGCAGTGTTCTGAGTACCGACTGGGTCAGATAAGAGTAGACCGCGCTGGCAGTGTTCTGAGTACCGACTGAGTCAGATAAGAGTAGACCAAGCGCTGGCAGTGCGTTGGTCCGTGAATGTGACAGAGGATTCTGAGTACTGACTGAGTCAGATAAGAGTAGACCAAGTGCTGGCAGTGTTCTGAGTACTGACTGGGTCAGATAAGAGTAGACCAAGTGCTGGCAGTGTTCTGAGTACTGACTGAGTCAGATAAGAGTAGACCGCGCTGGCAGTGTTCTGAGTACTGACTGAGTCAGATAAGAGTAGACCAAGTGCTGGCAGTGTTCTGAGTACCGACTGGGTCAGATAAGAGTAGACCAAGCGCTGGCAGTGTTCTGAGTACCGACTGGGTCAGATAAGAGTAGACCGTGCTGGCAGTGTTCTGAGTACTGACTGGGTCAGATAAGAGTAGACCAAGCGCTGGCAGTGTTCTGAGTACTGACTGAGTCAGATAAGAGTAGACCGCGCTGGCAGTGTTCTGAGTACTGACTGGGTCAGATAAGAGTAGACCGCGCTGGCAGTGTTCTGAGTACCGACTGGGTCAGATAAGAGTAGACCGCGCTGGCAGTGTTCTGAGTACCGACTGGGTCAGATAAGAGTAGACCGCGCTGGCAGTGTTCTGAGTACCGACTGGGTCAGATAAGAGTAGACCAAGTGCTGGCAGTGTTCTGAGTACTGACTGGGTCAGATAAGAGTAGACCGCGCTGGCAGTGTTCTGAGTACTGACTGGGTCAGATAAGAGTAGACCGCGCTGGCAGTGTTCTGAGTACCGACTGGGTCAGATAAGAGTAGACCGCGCTGGCAGTGTTCTGAGTACTGACTGGGTCAGATAAGAGTAGACCAAGTGCTGGCAGTGTTCTGAGTACCGACTGGGTCAGATAAGAGTAGACCGCGCTGGCAGTGTTCTGAGTACCGACTGGGTCAGATAAGAGTAGACCAAGTGCTGGCAGTGTTCTGAGTACTGACTGAGTCAGATAAGAGTAGACCAAGTGCTGGCAGTGTTCTGAGTACCGACTGGGTCAGATAAGAGTAGACCAAGTGCTGGCAGTGTTCTGAGTACTGACTGGGTCAGATAAGAGGAGACCAAGTGCTGGCAGTGTTCTGAGTACTGACTGGGTCAGATAAGAGTAGACCAAGTGCTGGCAGTGTTCTGAGTACTGACTGGGTCAGATAAGAGTAGACCAAGTGCTGGCAGTGTTCTGAGTACTGACTGGGTCAGATAAGAGTAGACCAAGTGCTGGCAGTGTTCTGAGTACTGACTGAGTCAGATAAGAGGAGACCAAGTGCTGGCAGTGTTCTGAGTACTGACTGAGTCAGATAAGAGTAGACCAAGTGCTGGCAGTGTTCTGAGTACTGACTGGGTCAGATAAGAGTAGACCAAGTGCTGGCAGTGTTCTGAGTACTGACTGGGTCAGATAAGAGGAGACCAAGTGCTGGCAGTGCGTTCTTCCTTTAGTTTCTTCACTTCAAAATTATGGACGGACAGTACATATGCATGTTTGTGAAGTTCCTGTTAAGAAGAAAAAAGAAGAATTTTTTTTTTTTTACAGTCCTGTGCTTGGATCCATAATTTGTCTGACTTTCCATTATTTTTGAAAAGTGGATTTAAAGTCTATCAGTTATAACTATATATGATTTTGTGGTATAAGGAATTTTCTAAAACGAATATCCCTATTTTAAATAAAGACAATAGATTGCAGTAAAATTAAAGAATTATACGTAATGTATGATAGAATTTTTATAACTCTTCAATATTTCTCTAGTGTTATATAGATCAAATAACGTATCTAACAACCTTCAAATTACTGTTGCGCGTAAGTAATATTTGCATTATCGAGACATTTACTTTTTGAAAATGTAATTCATAATTTCATCTATCAATATGCTAAGCTTTGTTTTGATTTTTTTTCTTTCTCAACGACACTTTTCGTGTTTTTATGCACTTGTATTATTTTGCAGCATATAAACTATTTGTAAATGTTTTGGCAAATCGCTTAAAACCACAGGAGAACAGGACAGACATAAATTATGTTGATGATAAAGTTTATTTCCCTAGCAGGATAAATTGTTAGTAGTTAATCACCCTATGATTCCCATTTTAAAATGTGACGTAATTTAAAGAATAAAGATGTAGATGTTATTGTTTAGCAGCTCTTAGCATGACTGAAGTGTTCAATAATTACGTATCACTTTGGGCGGCCTAAGAAGCTCAGAGCTTTAGCTCTAAATGAAACCAAACGCGCAACACGAGCAACATTTTTAAAATGCATGAAATAATTTGAATTTATTGATTAACTTTAATTTTTACTGTTACTGGGGACGGGTACTTTTGCTTGTGTGAAACACATTGCATGTAAGTATCTGGTCTTGTTCATCTTCCAATCGAACAAAATCAGACACGAAAACAAAGTTAGGAAAGTATAAATTAAAATACTATTTTTAATACATAGGACCTGACATGTTTCAATAGCACCTGGTTGCCTTCTTCCTGGTATTAACAGATTAACAATGTGAAAAACTGGAGCATTTCTTCCCATACGGAACGACAATGTAACAGCTCTGAAACAGTTTAAATGACAATAACTTAGATTTATAATTTAAATTATGTAACGTTTATTATTTCGCGTATTATAACCAAAGACAACTAGAATTTGTTAAAACGTATTTAGTTTTAAAATAATAAAAAAGTAATAATTATTAAATAAATGAAAACAAAAATTTGTTTCTTTGTTTCCTCTTTAACCATCAATTCCTAATTCCCGTGACTGCCCAATAACAGACCAGTTTAAGAAAACGTAACAGAATGGGAGGGAGCACTGTACTGTTCTGTGTTTCTCAGATAATTCTTCACGGAAATATAAAAGAGCAGTGTGTATAATGACAGCCTAGAAATTACAGTCACATTGAAATACAAAGAGAGTGATTTAATTTATCGTTTTCGATCGAAGAAATAAGGCTAAAATCTGTGAAGACGTGTAATCTTACTTCCATCAAATCAACTCTGATCCTTTTTATTAAAAGAAATGCTCCAGTTCACAGTAATGAGTATCGATCCACACCACACCTGTGACAATTAATAACGGATTTGTGACACCACTACTCCCTTAATTAAAGAAAGTAGAACGTGATAAAGTGTGTCCCCCAGTGGCTCAGCGGTATGTCTGCGAACTTACAACGCTAAAAACCGGGTTTCGATAACCGTGGTGGGCAGTGCGCAGATAGCCCATTGTGTAGCTTTGTGCTTAATTTAAAACAACAACAATTGTAATAAAGTGAATTGCTAAAATAAAAATCAACCACTAAAAATTAAGATTCTGAGAGGTATGTCGGTTGAATCAAAATACTGAAGCGATAAAAGGACGTTTCGCTAACGTCGCTCTAAAGCTCGTATGGTCAAGTTATTAGAGCGATCAACTCGTCATCTGAAGGTCGCGGGTTCGAATACCCCTACACCAAATATGCTCAACCTTTCAGCCGTTGGGGCGTTATAATGTGACGGCGAATCCCGCTACTCGTTGGTAAAAAATAGCCTAAGAGTTGTCAGTGGGTGGTGATGACTAGATGTCTTTCCTCTAGTCTTACACTGCTATATTATGACAGCTATCATAGATAGCCCTCGTGCAGTTTTGCGTGAAATTCAAACAACAAACATACGTCTCTCTAAAACATAATAATTATGTTAAAATTTCATACACATATGTTGACAGTCCGTTCGTGTTATCATGTAGTTGTAACTTAGTAATTTTGGAATTTATAGATAAACCAAAATTTTGTGAGCAATTAAAACAGCCCCAAAATTTAAGAGGAAAGTCAGAGTGTTCAAATAGTATAAATTCACTCGTTTTAACTTCGCGATTTAATAGAACAAAGTGTTAAAGTTTCGCTTTTTCTAGAACTTGAAACAAGTAGTTCACCTCAAGATAATCACAGTTGAAAACAATATTAACTTTCCGTGTTATAGACTTCTGAGTATGAGCGTCCATGATTCGCACCATTTTGTCGAAATGTTGTGCTTGCACTTCTAGACCCAGTGTGTCATAAGAGTAACAATCAAATATCATTGTTTGATAAAAGTAACCGAGGAACTGGTAATGGGTGCTGTTGACTAACCCATTAAACTTATCAGTTTAAAGTAAGAAACTGCTATTTGCAGATAGTGCTTGCGTGTTATTTCGCGAAACAAATATAGTGTTCGCGTTAACGAGTGTTATTCTGGTTGATGTAACGTAAACTTTAAACTTTGCAGTATTACTTGAATGATACAATAGTGTTGTACGAAGTACTTATTTCCCGTTAAATTCATATTAATCAACGTAAATTTTGTATATTTTATTTATCATGACTTGGGTTCTGTTATATTATTTAAAACTTTCTTGAATTTAACATCATTCTCAAACCTGATAGCATAAGATTTAATTTTAAAAAAAATACTGATTTAATATGTTTAATCTAAACGACTGAGTTGTCAGACAAATTATGACAAATGGTACACAACGAAACAATGTAACTGCCCAGATTTATTCAGTACACTACAGTTAGATGCGAGCCGTGTACGTATTTGATGAGTGACTGGTTCCAGATTTGACTTAAATTTCACGAAGTAAAGACAGGCAAGTGGCGAAGATAATACACTGATCTTGGCAGAGATTATTGTTGGTAACCACATCGATTTTTACGTGCTATAATATGGCATTATAAATGTTGTATGAAGACGCAGCTAATCAGAATTTTGTTTTAACGAATGACGTCACCCGAGTTCAAGCGGTTAACAAAGTCTTCAAAGAATAAAGTGGACTGGTCACTATATTCACCGGACTTCAGTCCAGTTGAAGATGTATAGAACTATCTGGGAAGGCACGTGATAACATGTTCAGAGATGCCAAACTATTTCAAATGACTGAGTGTAATGATTGTAGACAGCCCTTTCACAGTTTTAGTCCTTTTAGATTTGCCAGAAACAAGACAATCTGGAGAACGAGGCCTCTTTTTCCATCTTGTGAACGATCGCATTGGTGTTTCTGTGCCGCTTAGAAAACGAGAAATACCCATTTACGCGAGCGCTGATTGGCTGACAAGCACTGATGATATAACTATGGATTCCCCCACGTACCCTGTATGGAGAAGCACTGCACTCAAACTATTGGTAGACGTCGGAGATACAAATATTTTTTTTTATTACTTCAAGCACAAACATGATTATCGCAAGTAGCCATTTTGACTATGTCTTTTATTTATTATCAAAATTTAGTTGTAGCTCACTAGAAATTTTATTTTTACCCCTATCAAAGCCCTGGGGGAACAATTTATCACTTTACTGTACAGGCCTATATAACATATAATAATTTGGAAGTTGCAAAAAGTCGTAATATTTGTCTGTATGAGCGTATAGTCATTCTGTATACACCAAAATCGTAATGATTACGCTCAAATCGTAATGGTTGGCATCTCTGCATGTGGTTCGCCTCCAAGCAGTGTTGATGAGCTAGAAATAGAACCAATGGATTGCTTGTTTTAGAATTTTCGTACAAAGTTACACCAGAGCTATCCGTGTATACTTTGGGATGACAAAGTACATGGAAGACACCTAGTTAACAGCACTATCTCCAATATCTTAAGATATTCGTGGCTGACCAAATAATGGTATTTGATTGTCACTTTTATTGTGTACTAATAGCCCCAAAGTGTGAAGTGCGATTTTGAGGCAACAAAATGCGAACCGTAAATCTGCATATTCACAGTTTGGTCACACTAGAACTATTACGTCTGACAGTATTGTTTATTTGCTGAATTTTGCGTAAAGCTACCCGAATACTAATTGCACTAACCATTTCTCATTTAGAAATAATAGGCTAAAAGGAAGACAGATAGTCAAGACCACCCGCCGCCAACTCTTGTGGTTCTCTTTATCAACGGAAAGTGAGAATAGTTGTCACATTTTAGCTCTTTCATAAATATATTCGGTGACAGGACTGAACCCACTACTCACATATTACGAGTCGAGTGCTTCTGTCCGGCCCAGTGAGACCACAGGCTAATCCTGAGTTTTAAATCATAAATCCGTAAGTTGAATGACTTGAATTTAATAGAAGACTGAGATGTAGAAGTAAAACAATAATGAGCGCTTATCTCATGCCTCCCTGTAGTAATGTAGCAAGTCTATTAACGCAAAAAACCCGGGTTTTGATACTACCTACAATGGGAACAGGTTTGTACTTGTATGCAGATTAACTTATCTAATTTCTGGACGATTCTTGATAAAAACAAACATACAAAAGAACAACTTTAACGTTAAGTATGTTTAAAAAGATGTATAGAGAGCTTAAGCAAGTTATTTTAATTCGTCAAAGCAACACTAAACACTGATTATGTGTTTAGTGTTATAAAAATTGGCATTCTTGAGTTAACTTTTATGTAAAACAAATAATATCAAGTAAGCAGTTATACGATATGATATACAAATATTTACTATTGAAGATCGTGCCCGTGCCATTCAGGTCTTGTTTGTCTCTCAGATAGTTCACCAGCTCAACGTTAGTAACAGTTATGAGTAGACAGCCTTCTTGTTGCTCTGCGCGAAAATTCTAAATAGCAGACACAGACACACTAAATCAAAATATTAAATACGATCAAAGATTTTTTGTACAAAAGAAAGGTGTATAAAGTTAAGATATATTAAAAGTTAATAATAAATAACGAAGGATATTTTGAGCCTTACACCAATGATCCCAAAGAAAATCATACATCTGACGAACTAAGGACTATTTTGACGTGTGTTCCCCTCCTAATTTCGAACAACGTCCAACGCTAAGGTTGAATACTGAGAAAATAATGGGATTTTATTACTTTCCCTGGAAACTTATTTACGGTCTTAAAGTCTGGAACACAATATTTTACAGTAACTGGACTCGAATATCGGAACCATAAATCCATTACACTAGATGCCAACCTGGCCCGGTATGGCCAAGCGTGTTAAGACGTTCGACTCGTAATCCGAGGGTCCCGGGTTTGAATCCCGGTCGCAACAAACATGCTCGCCCTTTCAGCCGTGGGGCGTTATAATGTTCGGTCAATCCCACTATTCGTTGGTAAAAGAGTAGCCCAAGAGTTGGCGGTGGGTGGTGATGACTAGCTGCCTTCCCTCTAGTCTTACACTGCTAAATTAGGGACGGCTAGCGCAGATAGCCCTCGAGTAGCTTTACGCGAAATGCAAAACATGCCAACCATTTCCTCCACTCAGTTCTACTAAGATTAACTACGTTTTTTGTACGTGTTTCGTAAGACGTCGGATTTAGTTTATGCCCAGTAAAACGCTAAACCCTGAAAAAGCAAATCAAATACAACTGTATTCTGCACCTTAATTGAAACCTTTCGTGTACCACGTCTGGTGGGGAACATTATTTGTATAATGAATCACAAACAGTAAAGTTTTGTTTATATCGCTGTAAATAAATTATAATCCTAGAAACAAGCGCCAGTTATGTCATAATGACAAGATTCAATTTACCCTTCATACTGTTTGACGAGACGTTCTTTCTAAGATTTCGTAAATGAAGAGCTCTGTATCGATTTCTTTCGAAACGCGTAAAACAATTATAAGAAGTAACGTAACATCAGAACTACATTTAATCAGGCTACTCAGCAGCAACAAGTATTGGGAAGGTGTAACGTTATTGAACTTAACCATACGTTCCTTTCAGAAATTCGTGTTCAGGGCTCGATCAGAATAATTTAGTATAAATTTGTCTTTAATGAATCATTAAATTTTAGCGATCGTAACAGTTCTGTATTGTGGAAAATACTTCTGTTTTCCAAATTATCATTCTTTTACCTAAGTATTACGATTTTAATTTTAGATAGAATTTTGCGTTCAAGTCGTGATCTAAGTTAATTTGTCACTAAAAATATTGTTTTTAAGGCTTTTCCCTTTTAGGAAAGACTGAAAATAAAACGAAAGATGGCAAATGGTACTACCGAAATAAATACACTTGATCCGGTTAATTCGGACGACGCTACCTGATCTTAACAGCCTCTTTCGTTATCTTTACCATGCAGACAGGTAAGCTAGGTTTTACCTTTGTTTACTTTAATTTTATCTTCCTCATAAGTGTAAATATAGAAATAACACGAGGAATAAGATGTGAATGGGTTTACAACAGATACGAAAGCAACTGTAAATAACTTATACTGAAGACAAAGTAACATCTAAATTAAAACGTATGTTCTTTTATTTTACATTAAATTATTAATTTCAAGTAACTGATAATCTTTGAATATAATTTTTGTTTGGCTAAATTATTGTTCTAGATTTTTTAAATATTTTAATCATAACCACGTATACAAACATTTTGCAATTTCTTCGTAACTAACTTATTAGGGGTTAAAAGTCCATAAGACTTAAAATATCAATGGGAAACTAGAGTTGTGAATTTGAGGATTAATTAGTCGCATAGTATTCTTTTAAAAATGTTCTCGCACTTTGTGGCCTTCCACGCTTTATGAGGATAATAACCTGATTACGTTATTCAATTAGCCCCACAGTTAGCAGTTGGTGCTGATGAATGTCTGCCTTCACCGAAGTCTATCAGTTTAAAACTGGTAGATGGTGTATAGCTTTGTGAAAATATCTGAAATAAATATTTGAAAGCTGTTAAAGTTGGCATAATATATTTTAAAGCAACAAAATAAGACATCGCAGCTTAAAATCAGATATGGTTAACATCTGTTAACTTCAAAACTAGATTCCGTTCAAAATTGAGGTAAGTCTGATCGTACACTCAAAGCTGTACAAAATAAGCTTCAAATCTTAGCTTAAAATAAGAAAATAAAATACCATTCGCAACCACAAAAAACGTCGAAAGTCAGTTTAAAGCACGAATATCTTTCCTAACTAAATAACTAATAATTTTGTATTTATATTAAACACTAAAATAATGTTTTTGTAATCAGTTTTAGTTCTTTAAGCACTAAAATATTGTTTTCGTAACCAAACTAATCCCAGCTTTAGTTCAACTTATACAGTTTGTCATCATTGTATTTCGTATCAAATTGAAAAGAAAAACACGTTTTTGAGTTTTGTAATTCTTACAAAGATGTTTTTGGGATCTTGTTTGATTTAATTAATTTTTTTTGCATGTTCACTTACGAATAACATAATAAACATTTTTTTTTTTTAATTTCGCGCAAAGCTATACGAGAGTTATCTGCGTTAGCCGTCCATAATTTAGCAGTGTAAGACTAGAAGGAAGGCAGCTAGTCATAACCATCCACCGCAAATATTTGGGCTACTGTTTTACCAGCGAATAGTGGGATTGATTGTGACATTATTCGCCTTCACGGCTGAAAGGGCGAACATGTTTGGTATGACGAGGATTCGAACCTGCGACCCTCGGAACATACTAGGCTAATATTTATTTACATCTCCTGGAATGAACTTTTATCGTGTTAACAAACATTTAAGGTCCGACATGGCCAAGTGGTTAAGGCAGTCGATTCGTCATCTGACAAAGACCGTTTATTTAAGTACCCCGATGGGACAGCAGTAAGTCTTCGTTAAATCAGGGGTTCAACGCTCCTCGGTGGACACAGCTGATAGCCCGATGCAGCTTTGCTATAAGAAACACACACACAACTTGATATAATACAAAAGTGGATAAATAAGGTATGTGCGTATTATAGTGTTTCACGTGACAACATTTTGCTGTTGATACTTTAGTAGCATTTTTGTTAATTAATATTTCGTTGTAACGTTCTAGTGATCTCCCATGGTTTTTGTACTACATATAGTACAACACTTCTGCCCAGACGTTGCTTTTTTCTGTCACATATCAGTGTACTTGATGTTCTGGCCTCTCTCTAGTACAGCGCTTAGTCTACGGATTTACAACGCTAAAAGGCCCCGCATGGTCAAGTGTGTTAAGGCGTTCGACTCGCAATCCGCGGGTCGCGGGTTCGAATCACGTTCGCACCGTACATGCTTGCCCTTTCAGCCGTGGGGGCGTTATAATGTGACGGGCAAACCCACTATTCGTTGGTAAAAGAGTAGCCCAAGAGTTGACGGTGAGTGGTGATGACTAGCTGCCTTCCCTCTAGTCTTACACTGCTAAATTAGGGACGGCTAGCGCAGATAGCCCTTGAGTAGCTTTGCGCGAAATTCAAAAAAACAAACAAACAAACATACAACGCTAGAATCAGAGGTTTGATTCCCCTCGGTGGGCTCAACAGATAGCTCGATGTAACTTTGCTATAAGAAAAACACACACTAGATGTTTTCAACATAAATCCCAGTGACCAGTCGGTTAACATAAGACTATTCATTGTTATAAATAATTATCTTCTATTAATTATTTTCTATAGTTTTACTGTTTCCCTCCTTTGTTGTTCGTTCGACGTCAATGTAGTAGTAGATTTGGAATTTCGCGCAAAGCTACACGAGGGATATCTGCGCTAGCCCTCCCTAATTTTGCAGTGGAAAACTAGAGGAAGGCAGCTAATCATCACCACCCGCTGCCAACTTTTGGGTTACTCTTTTTTTAACTAATAGTGGGAATTATCGTCACATTATAATGCCCCCACGATTGAAAGTGCGAGCACGTGTGACGAGGATTCGATTCCGCAGATTACGAATCGAGTGCTTGACCACCTGGTCATGCTGGGTCGTCTTAATAAATAAACAACCATTGCACAAAACTTGGACAAATGCATTGTGAATTTTGAGTTTTTTATTTTGTCAAGTCATCTTGGTTTTTGGTCAATTTGCTTTGAACGTTTGTGCAAAGCTATGCAAGGACTATTTGCGCTAGCTGTCTCAAATTTTGAACTGATTCTTCAGAAGAAAAGTATCTGGTCAATGGCACCCATTGTCATTTATTTGGCTAATTTAATCGAATAGTGGTATTTCATTATCCTTCTTTTAACGGACTCACGAACCTGAAGTGCGGAGTGTATTTCTGCAGAACAGTGCGCGAAACTTGAACCATTCCATTCACTATTCAGCAGGCTGGCCACTTGACTACGTCCGCCTCTTTAATTTAGATATTATGAATCATTAACTCGGAAAATAAAACATTTATCATAAGTTTCTTGTTCTTAAAACAATTTGTTTTCGTATAATTTTTATAAAAACGGCATTGTTTTCGAACAATAAGTCGCTAATATTTTTCACTAGTTGCCAGTACTGTTCGTCTGAGTGTAGATCACAGAGTGGTACTAAAGCTACCCCTAGGATTCTATATTCGAGTCATCGTACGTATTCCTGTGTTGCTATTTGTTATAGCGCAGTCATTTAAGTCACGAGGGCTATCTGCACTAGCCGTCCCTAATTTAGCAGTCTAATACTAGAGGGAAGACAGCTAGTCATCACCACATGTCTCCAACTCTTAGGCTACTCTTTTACTAATGAATAGTGGGATCGGCCATAATATAATAACGCCCACACGGCTGAAAGGGCGAGCATGTATGGTGTGACGGGAATTCGAACCAGCGGTCCTTAGATTACGAGTCGAGCGACCTAAACACCTTGCTACATATGAAGAACCTCGGCCACGTGAAGCCACATTCATTAAAAAACAACAACGTTATAACTGTTTTAATTAAGATGATTTTTAAAATTCCTCGTATTTTTTAATTATTTAGGAAAATTTTTTGTTCACTTAGAAAGAAACAACCGTATAGAATAAATTAAAGTGAAATACATATTTAGTACGGAAACAATAGCAGTAGGAAATCAAAAACGACTTAAGATACAGAGATAGAAATTACTCACTTTTAGGTGAATAAATAAGTTCCAGGAATTATTTAGAATTCTAAGATATATTGGCTTTAATCACAACAAATTAACTTCTAGAATAATTTTTGTATTCTAAAAACGCTTTGGATCTTCCTTGGTAAATATTCACTAACTGTGTTTAATTAGTTTTTTGTTATTTTGAAATTGAATATGTAAAAAACTTAAAACAACAACAAAAATATGGTTAAAAAGTGTGCATTATTAATATATAACTTATTTGTTTTACATGTTTAAAATAACATGGTATAGTTAATTTAGTTATATTAAAGGTTTGTATTCTATAATTTTTTTCAATCACGTAATGATAATTTACATACAGCTTCGTCATTGTACTGCTTATAGAACCTTTAGTGCCTTTGAAATGCTACATTGAAAGATGAAGCAACATAAATATTATTTGTTCCCAGGATTTGGACCCTGGAATCTGGAGCAGTAACCAAGAAAACGAAGTTAACATAATGATGAAGAATGCTGTAGATGTTATATTTGAGGACTGACGTACTGGATGTACGGCTATGGCTAATATGGAACTGGTCCCTGGACAAATCCATTTTGTGGAGTTGGTTCTTTCTTTCTAGATGCAGAACCGGAAGATATGGGGATTGTCTTTGCTACTTTTATTTTTCATCTTTCCTTTGCCACAACAGCGACCACCATTGTGTCTGGAGCCATGGCTGAGAGAACTAGTTTTAATGCTTATTGTGTATTTTCACTTCTCAATACAGTTACTTACTGTATTCCAGCGGGATGGTTGTGGGAAGTCATGGGTTTTAAAGAAAATGGGAGTAATCGACTCTGCAGGCTCTGCTGGAGTTCATCTTCTTGGAGGTGTTTCGGCCTTAACTTCAGCTATTATGTTGAAACCAAGGCTTCGTAGATATGACCATGGAGTGGTTCCTCTCCCAATGGGAAATCCCATCAATGCCATCGTGGGAGCTTTCACACTTTGGTACAAATAATAGAGAAATATTAAACTAATAGTGACTTGTTTAAGCTTAATGGATAATTTGTTCCTTAAAATAACTGTCAGTCTCAGTAAATAATTTTTCTTGATAAACAATTTATGGTTTTATTTAGTGTGTAAATTGCTTTTTCTCGAATGAAATTATACTAACTGAAAGACTACACAAGATTTAATCTAAAAACAAGTGTTAAAATCTTATTTCATTTAATAACGAAGCAACAAGTGATCTGTTTGTGATTGTAAAAAAAAATAAGATAAAACAAAAAGAGGAAAATATCAAATCCTATTAATATAATCACGTATAAAATATTTTTAAACGAGTTGTTTTGATTATTGGTCGGCTCGAAAAAATGTTATATAAATAAACTATAAATATCACCCATAGGTGGGGCTGGTTGGTGTTCAACTGCGGAAGCACATTTGGAATCTCTAATCATAAGTGGCATTATGCTGCAAGGTATGTGAACTACTGTACACACACACACACACCCTTTAGTTGATTCTCGTGTTTCTTATATGAACTGTTAATTAAATATAGCTTACTTAAAACTCAAACAAAAAACACAAACAATATTTTATTGTGAATTTTTTACAATACCATTTTCATAAAATAGGCCAGAACAGACCTCTCACGGTTTTGTTAGGCTAAGAGCTTTCAAAGCGTGACATACAAAGACAAATAAGGAATGTTAGTCACCGAATATATCTTTGTGGACATTACAATGACATGGTCTTATTTTACAATGAACACAAACTTCAAACAGTAATCTTAGTAGTATATTTTCGGTACGCAATTTATTAAAACAATGAACACTGTACTGTTTGAACATTTGGAAGTTGTATTATATGCATAATAAAATTTTCAAGAAAAAAATAAAAAATCATACCGTAGTTAAAAACTATGGTATGACTTTACAAGTTAATAGGAGTTAGTTAAAAAATAAAAAATCGATAAGCTAAAATCTTCTTTGTAAAATAGAGGCATGTGACGATTTATTTCCATGTTTATTTACTTGACAGACTGATTGTAATTGAGCACAAAACTACACAATGGGATAACTTACCACTTTGTAAGTCTGCAGACATGTCGCTTTGCATATGAAATGTATAAAAAGAGAAAATAAGGGAAAGCACAGCTACACCATGCCCTTACAAGTGCGAAGGGTTGTGTTCATGAAAACTTCTCAAACCAAAATTAAGATTATAGCCATATACAAGACAAACTGTTGCAAAAACAATTCTCAAAGGTAAAAAAATAGCGTTAGCCCTCTTTCTTGAAGGCTCAGAACTCTTGACTTGTTTATTTTCTGCCACGTTTCTGATATTACTATTTATAATCACCATTCATACTATCAGTATGGCGTTTACAGGTTAACCTACAAGGAAAATTAAAAGAGACCAACAGATTAGAGAGAAAATCATAATATTTGTTTGCTTAAGAGTTGTATTAGATATACGTTAACAACCTATAAAATACTAGAGCTCTAGTGTGCTACGAAGAAATTAAAAATATTTGCTTTTCACACCGAGGTTGTTCACTCACTGTTCAGCTCCTGCCTAATGTTTTGTTTGGCTTCTGGAGCTTCATGACAATGCGTCTTCACACTACAAAGACAGAAAGGATTGTCTCAGTGTCAGTAGATTGCGTTAGAAATAGTGAAGACTTTCACAATGAATTTGTAATTGTTTATTGTTTGTAGTAATACAGGTTACCAGATTGAAACATATTACAACACAACAACTTTATTGGAAGGATTGAAAAAATGTAGCATTTACAAAGTATACTGGATTTATTTTTTTCGCAAGATAATACATGTTCTTTTCTGGATACAAATAGCCAAGGCACATCCGATCGATGTGTATTCATGCTATTACATCCGTAAGCGTTTTTAACTGGATGAGAAAAGAGTGGCACTTTGTATTTATTCCCTTTGTTAAATTAGAAAGATTAACCCTTTTCTTATTATCCCATAATATGTATTTTACGACAATCGATTTCTCAATCCAAGGTTAAAACTTAACGCACCTCTGCCTCTAAACTGTTTTTTAAATACTTAAGAACCAAGAGATAAATAATCACATTATACTTTATTTTCACGTGACTGATACAATTTGCATCTAATGACATATTAGATATCACTCATATTATACCGACCAGGGCATGTTTAACAACTAGAATCTTCTTAAGAATTACAGTTTAAATGTACTGTTTCCGTGGTGACTCGGCAAAATAAACAAATAAATACACTGTTATTTAAATGTACTGTTTCCGTGGTGACTCGGCAAAATAAACAAATAAATACACTGTTATTTAAATGTACTGTTTCCGTGGTGACTCGGCAAAATAAACAAATAAATACACTGTTAATTAGAATTAAACTCATAAAAGATAGCACATTTTCTTCTCAAGTACTACTACCACAACCTCAATAGTAGAATTTGCTATTGTTATACCTTGTGTTAACATGATATATTCACTATGGATAATATAAATTAGTTTGCTTGCATAATCAATTTTGCGATTATTTCTTAACCATGGAAGCACACGTTAAAACATTTATTTAACCATTGTATGATTACAACAAAGATGGAGTCATTAATACTTTTGCATTGCGAAGTTAGTCCAATAACAGAGTACTTGCTACTAATATTTTTCCCCTTTTTAATTATTATTTTACTTGATAATTATAAATAATGCTTCTATTTTGAAAAAAAAATATTATTACGTAGTTGGCGTAACCATTGCTTATATGTACTTTTATCGACATTTTTTACTATAAAAAAATGAACATCTTCTATTTTTCAGGGCAGCAGTAACCACTGTTAATGCTTCACTTGCCGGAGGACTCGTTGGATTGATCTCCACGTAAGTCCAATTTTATTCCATCAATGTACGTACGTACAGTTTTACCGTTTTAACATACACCAGTTCACTTTTATTGTGTAAATATATGTAAGTACACTTTCACTGTTTCAACATATATCAGTTCACTGTTATTGTGCCAATATATGTAAGTACACTTTCACTGTTTCAACATACATCAGTTCACTGTTATTGTGCCAATATATGTAAGTACACTTTCACTGTTTCAACATACATCAGTTCACTGTTATTGTGCCAATATATGTAAGTACACTTTCACTCTTTCAACATGCATCAGTTCACTGTTATTGTGCCAATATATGTAAGCACACTTTTACTGTTTCAACATACACCAGTTCACTTTTATTGTGTAAATATATGTAAGTACACTTTCACCGTTTCAACATACATCAGTTCAATGTTATTGTGCCAATATATATAAGTACACTTTCACTGTTTCAACATACATCAGTTCACTGTTATTGTGCCAACAAACGTAAGTACACTTTCATGATATCAACTTTACGTTGATTTATACAAATGAATATTTACAGTGTTAGATATATTGATAAAATATTCTCATGATATTTCAGTTGTTCTGTTACTGTAATGTTTTACCTTACATACATATATGAACTGATTTTTAAACATTTCCTTAACATGTAATTATGAGTATTTTAGCATGTTTCAAGAGACTTACAAAGCTCGTGGTATTCATGCCACTTACTTTTACTGATGTTTTTGTAAGCATTGTTATTTAGCACTACTGAAGTACACAAGGTTCTACAGACACATTTCCTGTTTATAGTAGTTTTACTTACGTTTTCTCTCTCTTCTCTGTTTTTCAGGTACGTAAAGAATCGAAAGTGTTTAGTTGGTGACATTATAAATTCAATCCTAGGGGCTCTTGTGAGCGTAACAGGTAAAGAAGTGTTTTATGAAAGGATTTTCACGTGTACAGAGTTGTAAATTGTTGTAATTCATTGTCCTGAAATATGCTAGGTAAGCAGAAAAAAATTATTTGGTTTTATATCTTAGTGGTATTTCTTTGACAAAGATATTACATGTGGGATCCCTAAATTCTAGAAAAGTTATTCAATATGAATTGGTAGTTCAAACCTTACTTAGGGTTGCTCTATTAATGATAAATACTATAATATCCAATTTATGAGTCTAAGCTGAAGTTTTGCTATATTTTCTATTCACTCTGATAAAACATATATGTTAAGTTTTTAATAAGGTGTGGTTTCAATCAGAATTCTTGAGTTTGGTTTGAGTATATTGTGATTCACTGCACGTGGAACCATATTTGAACTGGTTACATTCTCTATCCCGCTTATCCAGAGAACAGTTAACTTCTAATATTTTTAGAACAACTGAGAGAGAAAACGTGTCTCATACGAAAAAAAAAACCTACCTACTTAACGCAAGAGTATTAATATTTGACTAAAAGTAATCTTCCAGTTTTAATTTTATGAAAATGAAATATTAGTGTGACATCTCTTTAAGAAAGACATCAAATTGTCACCTGAAATTTCCTTAGAAGAACTTTTAGGTATGTTTGTAAACAGTAATGTTCGCACTAATGAATCCAAAGGAGGCCACCTGACGCAGTGTGAAGGGAAGAGGGAGTGGAAAAGTGGTGATGTCATCAAAGATGAAGACTTCATAAGTCCAAAACATAAGAACCGTCCAAAATATTAGATAGAAGACATTTGTTACGTGCTTAAATGATTACACTCTCAAGAAGTTAAGGTTATATATCTAACTTTGTTTGTTATATCTAAACGACAAATACGCAAGTTCTAGATTGATACTTTATGTAATGGACGTAATAGCTTACTTAGATCGTAGCAGGATTTATAAAACGTGAAAGGAGAGTACGTATTATCTGTTATTATTTTGTATTTTTTGAATTTCGCGCAAAGCTACTCAAGGGCTATCTGCGCTAGCCGTCCCTAATTTAGCAGTGTAAGACTAGAGGGAAGGCAGCTGGTCATCACTACCCACCGCCAACTCTTGTACTAACGAATAGTGGGTTTGCCCGTCACATTATAACGCCCCCACGGCTGAAAGGATGAGCATGTTTGGTGCGACCGGGATTCGAACCCGCGCCCCTCGGATTACGAGTCGAACGTCTTAACCCACCTGGCCATGCCGAGCCTATTATCATAAGAGACTTGAAAGAAACTGAAATAAAGTTTCTAGGTTGTTCGCTCTTTTTATATAAACAATCGAAATACTTATTGTTTTTGCTGAATTCCCTAGCTATAAGTGCGTTGTTGTTGTTTTGAATTAATCACAAAGCTATACAATGGGCTATCTGTGCTCTGCCGACAACGGGTATCGAAACCCGGTTTTTAGCGTTGTAAGTCCGCAGACATGCCGCTGAGCCACTGGGGGACTGTAAGTGGGTCTAATTGGTTTGTTTTATTTACGCAGTTATATGAGAGAACATTTAAACATTACCTACTGTTTCAGAATATGTTGAATTTTACAAGTCTCGGATTCATGTATTGTGGGTTAGTTTTCAACTGTGAGTATAGTGCACAGCTGATTCAGTTTTCAAATGTTTTGTGTGATTTCTAAAATAAAGAAAACTTTGATTACTTGTGTAAATGGAATATTAAATGCAGTTTCTAATTATAGTAACGATTACTCGTGTAAATGAATATTAATTATAGTTTATTATAAACTGTCATAGTAACTGAAGCTTTTTTTGTTACAAATGTTGAATCCTTATCAAAACTTTAATCACTTGGTTTTGACTAACTACGTAATATTGCGAAATATATTTGTTCATTCTGGACATACGATTTTCTCCATGACTTGTATTCTCATTTAAAAAAAATTATGGCCTGGTGGTTAAGGCACTCGACTCTGTAATCTGAGGGTCGCGGGTTCGAATCCCCGTTTCACCAAACATGCTTGCCCTTCCAGCCATGGGGGCGTTATAATGTGATGGTCAATCTCACTATTCGTTGGTAAAAGAGTAGCCCATGAGTTGGCAGTGAGTGGTGATGACTAGTTGTCTTCCCTCCAGCCATACATTTCTAAATTAGAGACGGCTAGCGCAGATAACCATCGTGTAGCTTTGGACGAAATTCAAAACAAACAAAAAGTTACATTAAATAAGGTTTTCCAACAATTTATTATATTCGTGTTACTGAAAATCTTTAAATACTTGGCTGATATTTAAAAGAGTAAGTTTAATTAAGACATCGTCCTTTTAAGACATTAAATGGAAAGGAAATTTAATTAACTTATAAATTAGCGCTAATCGTCCTTTTTAAGAGGAATAAATTAACTTAATTAGTCTTAAGCGTTTTCTTTTATGACATTTTAACTATAAATGATTTAATTAACCATCAAATTAGTGATTAATTATACTCTTCTTCAGACATGTATTGTATGAGTCATGGCTGCCATGAAACATGCTCTCCACTTTGTGGTTGAATGATTTAATATTGATTAATTTACAAGCAGGTTAAAAAAATCAGTGATATTAACATTTACCTCAACCAGGTTTCGTAAAGATTGCCTGTATGAGTAATGAATAAGAAACATGCAAAAGTAATTTCTTATTAAAGAGGTATGACTTAAAATATTTAATTGCAGTTTTAAGCCCCCTCAGTTGCTTAGCAGTAAGTCTGTAGGCTTAGGGCGCTAAATACTCGGTTTAGCTATCTGCGAAGCAGATCACAGATTGGTCTTTGTGTAGCTTTGTTCTCAACAAATTTCACTTGATATGATATAATTGTAATAATTAATACCGAATCAAACGTATTTAATCATTTGTTTTTAGTGAATCCCTTATGATGATAGCCAAAATACTCTAAAATAGTTCCAGGCATCATTATAAATTAACTGTTTTAGCTTTGCTGTAAGGAATTTGACTTCACCGACATTGTGAAAAAAAATTAAACCCTTTGTACATTGCAGTTGCGGTTTTGAATATCTGATTCAGCCTCGAACCAGATATCCTACAAGAATCCACACATAGTTAAGAAAGACTGTTACAGCAAATTATATTTATTTGTCATTTGTCTTTAATTTCTTTAAGGCTTACAAAGAAATGTAGTTTATTTTAACTGTAGCCAAGATTTATGCAAATTTTCAGCACTGCTCGAATTCCATAATGGCTGCTATATTCTTACTAACGTTTGACATCGTGTTTTAATGTGCTAGTTCAAATAGATACGGAAAGTCTCTATCTTGTTATAAAGTAACGAAATCGAGTAATACAGGTCACACGATGAAAGATTTAATTCCTCAAAGTTGTATACTAATTTGTGATATTTACTACCTATACGTTTTACTCTTTGATATAAAACATCGATACAATTAAGTTCTAAGTTTATTATTGTATAATATCTTTTAATAGCTGGTTCAGCATTCTATCATCCGTGGGAGGCCATTATTGTTGAGCTGTTGGTGCTTTTCTCGTCATACGTTTTCAACCTTTATTGGACAGGGTTAAAGTGGACGATCCAGTAGGAGCAGTAGCTGTCCATGGTGTCGGAGGTCTTTGGGGCATGATAGCTGTGGGTCTCTTCGTAAATGATGACCCCTTGTTACATTTAACAAAGGGTTTGAAAGGACTCTTTAAAGGAGGAGGATTCTACATCTTAGGAGTACAAATGGTATCGTGTGTAACTATTGGTCTCTGGAGTGCTTCAGCCACTTTCATTCTGCTTAAGGTAAACTTGTTTACCTTTGCAACAATTTTGGTAACGCGCACATAAGCCTTTTAATGGTCTTTTAAGTCTGTTGTCCTATTAGTCTATATTTATTTTCAATGATAAATGCAGTTTTTAACATTTATATGGCCTCTCACAGATCATTACCTGCAACAATTTTCATCACATTTTCTCTTCTACTTTTTTATACACTGTAATCTACTCTATCTCCATGGTTTTTGTAGCAATCAGACAACACTAACGTTGATTATTTGGACATAGTTTGCCATTAATGGTTATTTCAATAACACACATAAATATAAACCAGGTGGATAAGGTAATGTAGGTTAGAAACGCATGTAAGCTAATGACAAATACCACAAACAGTACACGTGATGCTGGATAATACAAATAATATTTGTATAAAAAGAAACAAAACAAGTATATATATATAGCGTAAGAGCGCAATATAATTCATTTCATATTTAAATTATAATGCTTATACTTTTCTTTTTGTTTAATAGGTTATAGATAAGTTTATCTCAATTCGAATGCTGCAAGCAGAGGAGACTTTAGGTGCTGACTTTACGGAACACAGTATTCGCCACGACGGTTACAATTATGAAACCATTATCGAAAACTTATTGCAACAAGGACTTAAAACACACACCGATCGGCCTCATCCATTGCCCCGCACCGAATGGGACACCTACTTAATTCAAAAATACATAGTAGGGACTTTTACTAATGACAAGTCTCCAGGAAATTGGAAGAAATCTGTGGAAGATCAAAACACATTTCTATCGGAATTGTCCTAAAATACTTATCATGATAAATATGTAACAATATGATACTTAGAGCGTTTTTGCCACTTACTAAATGCCTGTCTTTAACCATGATGACAGATTCGTCATTTACAAATATATTTGTTGTATTTAGCAGCTTCTCATAGTTCTTAGGTGAATTATCTATAACATTTTCACAGTATAAGCGAAAACATGATTTTATTTCATGTTATAATTTAATATATTATTTTACTTACAGAGGGTTGAGTTATGGAAGAGACAAAATATTCTTGCACCAAGTCCTTTTCTTACAGGTTTACGACGCCACCACTTCAAGTGATGCGAATTAACTTTTATCTATGCCCAAGCGTCTCTGTTTCATTGAATATTATTTTGTACGAGAAGCGTTAAAATGTTTCTTCTGAATATCATTTAAAATAAATTGCAAAAGGTCTACGGAAACAAAGCATTTTATTTAAACTAAAAAATTATTTGAATTACTTGTTATTCCTAAGAGCCCAGCAGACCAGGTAGTTAAGGTGCTCGACCTGTAATCTGAGGGTCATGGATTTGATTCCCTGTCACAACAAACATGCTCGCCCTTTCATCTGTGGGGGTGTTATAATGTGACGGTCAATCCCGCTATTCGTTGGTAAAAGAGTAGCCCAAGAGTTGACAGTGGGTGGTGATGACTAGGTACCTTTTCTCTAGACTTACATTACGCAGATAGCCCTCTTGTAGCTTTGCGCGAAATTAAAACAAATATTTTCTCATACGTTTTCCTGTTACGTTCGGAAATTGAGTCATCCTTCAATGATATTCTAAATAATAAACCATGGTGTCTATATAGTAGTTTTATGTCTATGTTTAGAACTGCGTCAGTAATGTTTGACAAAATTACTTCCAAGCGTGTGTGTAAACCAAGAAAAATATTTATTTGAAGGACCTAAAAATAGGAGATGAAGGACGTTTTTGGGGCTCTGGGGTTTCAATGAATTGACTTATTTGAAAATTATTATTAAGATATGAAGAACTGTTTAAAACAATAATATAAATTCAGAATTTGAAACTTTTCCCATTTTTATCCTCCCTTGAGGGATCAAAAATGTTTTAACTTTTCCCAGGACTGGATCCATTGATTTACAAAAAATAAAAATAAAAAAATGGGAAAGCTAGTGGTCGTTCAAATATTTATTTAGAAATATTTATATTTCTAAAATTTTCATACTGGGTCCTTCTAACAAGGAATCGAAAGATATGGGGGGGGAACTCTCAGGACTGGTTACATGGACTTAATTTAAAATTAACAAAAGTATATAAATAGTCATTTAAAATGAGATGTGCAAAAGTTCGTGTACAGTTGCTGTTTATCGAAGCAGAAAGCAATATATTCCCGAGTAATAAAAATACAAAATATTATTAAAATATTTTGTTATAATGTAAGCTATTCAAAATTAAAGAGGTGTGACTGACCTCAAAACAATCTGGTCTTACCAAAACAAAGAAGGTTTTTATAGTTATTCAACTTGTTCACAGAATATTTATAACAGAAATAATTTCTTTTCATATGTAGTTCACATATGGTATATAACAAAAGTTCGAAACTTGCCGTAGAATTTATTATGCTTTTGATATTTTCTGGGCTTCTTCGTGGTTATCACCTTCCGCTAGTACAGCGGTAAGTCTACGGATTTAGAATGTTAAAATCAGGGGTTCGATTCCTCTCGATGGGCTCAGCAAATAGCCCGATGTCACTTTACAAAAGAAAACACACACGCTTTGTGGTTATTATTTTACGTCTCAAGTTTGTTATAAGAAACGACATATTGTGTTCTTGTTTTCCTCGTATACGGATACAATTATTGGAAATAACTATGGAAACGGTTAGGGGAAAAAGGCTATAAAAGGCAAATGCAAAGGGGACACCACCTCTTTATTGTAGGAAAAGAAACTGTGCAAAATATAATCACGCGATGTTAAATTACTCTGTGATTGGATATCATTCCAATCAGAGAATACCGTAACAGTGTAAAGCTATAAAAAGTACAGACAGTCATACTGTGGTCCAAAATAGATATGTAGTTTAGAGGGCTGAAGTAATACTGGACAAACATATAGAAATCTAAGTTTTTGCTGGTCAAGAATGCTTCACGCAAAAACTTCTGGAACAACTGTGAAAAAGAGACGTGAAACTAGTGTTGTGTTTTGTTAAAAGTGGTCAAGGTGAAAAGAACAACAACAACAAATAAATAAAACCGGAATTGTCAAAGAAATCCTAATTATCTTATGGTACGTTCTTTGGGCGATAGGTGACGGTCTAATACAGATCTTGCCAACAAGTCTGCTGGAAATAAAGGTGTAGATTTAACCTAGAAAATAATAAGATGCATGTTAGCTCAAAGTGGTCTCAATAAACATGTATCTTCTCCAAACCTAATGCTAAGAAGAGATAACCATAGAGAGATGTATGAGAAAAGCTTTACTGATGAATTCGAGTTCGAATTGTTTGCCAACGGAGAGATGGAGTATTGCTCAACATCTGTAGTGAAGCATAGTGGCAAAACGATACAAGTTTATAGGTGCATATTAACTAATGGTGTAGGTAATCTTCAAACAATCAATAGTACCATGACCGTTGTTCAAAATGACCACAGGCTCGTACTGACCTATCATACAATTATTTCAGGGTTACGACTAGGATGAAAACTGACCTTAAAGCAGAGTAATAATCACTAACATAAAGGAAATATGGTGAAACTATACAATGACGTTAAAGAGGCAGATTGAATCTTACAACCATGGTTTGGCCTGCGCAAAGCCCCCACACTAACATTCTTGTAAATGTACGAGATCATTTAAGATCTGAGAAGGTCAAAAGACGAACAAAAACTAGGATGAATTACATGGAGTAATATAGAATGTTTAGGGTTGTTTCTGGCATTTGTTGAGCACAAAACTACATAATGGGATAACTGTGCCCACCACGGGTATTGGAACTCGATTTTTAACATAGTAAGCCTCCTAATTTTAGGGGTATAAAACATTTGGTTTGTTTTGAAGAAAGCAGCACTAGATAATGTGTTGTGTCCATGGTGGGAATTTATTTCTGGATTTTACTGTAGTAAGTCGATGAACTTATCGCTGCCTCATCGGAGTACAGAACATTTAGAGTAACTATTATAGAATCGTACATTGATACATTGTAATGTAGTAAGAAAACACAATGTAATACCTTGTTAAAAGTAATAGCACACACATAACACTTGTACCACTAATTCTCTTTTCTTTTGTGCCATTAATAAACCTCACCATCTAGATAAATTACTTGGTGTTGACGACTCCTGTGTTTCAGTGTATCACTTGTATGTTTCTATAGTTATAAAAAAATTAGGAATGGTTTTGCCTAAATTAATGGAGTCTATCACGCTGCTGATTTTTACATAGATATTTTGATTACCTCTTGTTTTGTTAGAACTCGGAATACAAAATACTATATTGTTACATGTTGACTAATACTTTTTTTGAGCTTGGTCCTGTGGTTAGAACGTTATATTCGTAATGGGCAAGTAGGGGGTTCGAATTCTGTCACTGAATATATTCCTCCCCATTTTAGATGTGAGCCATCCCTATTTTAGCAGTGTAAGACTACCGGGAAGGCTGCTAGTTATCACCGCTCACCGCCAACTCTTGGGCTACTATTTTACCAACGAATAGTGGAATTGACCGTGACATTATAACGCCCAAACGGCTGAAAGTGCGAGCATATTCGGTGCCATGGGGATTTGAACACGCGGCCCTCAGATTACGAGTCAAGCGTCTTAATCACCTGACTATGCTGGACCCAAGCACTTAAAGTAAGGACAGGATGATAAAGTGTTAATCGTTTTCATGGTGAATAACGGCCACTTAAGTGTACTTATCAATTATCAATGATTTAACATTGGAAACTAATCTTTACCTTTTTATCCAAAAATACAAATAATAATCAGAAAAACATGGTTTTGGAGATTACTAACCATAACCACCATTTTGAACTTTATTTAAAAATAATTAGTAGCCCCCCAGTGGCTCACCCGCATGTCTGCGTACTTACAACTCTTCAAACCAGGTTTCGATACCCGTGGTGGGCAGAGCACAGATAGCCCATTGTGTAGCTTTGTGCTTAATTCAAAACAACGAACAACAATAATTAGTAAAAGTTTTATTTAACCGAATTTATAAAGAATCTTATTTGTGTATTATCATTTGATTATAATTCATGTGATCAGAAATAATTACTTATACACTTATTTTTTGTTTATTTCACATACAAAATTAATAGCATTGAAATAATTATTATTTGTGTAAGTTGTCATGTATAATGTATAATACCATATCTTACCTTTTCCATGTTAATGGTACTGTTTTATGTTCTAATGTTTGAATATTTGAAGTTATCCAGTAATTTGTTTCTGATTAGTATTGGCTAAAGTGTGAAATAAGTTAGTGCACGTGTGTTAACTATGAGCTTTGAAATTGATGAAATATGTACGTGTCATATTTTTCAATTATTCTTTGAAATTGGTGAAATGTGTGCGTGTCATTTTCTAATTATGTTTTTTACATAATTGCAGTTTATTTGTGCTTGACCATTTTTTATACACTCAATTCAATTGAATCCAGTTCATGTTTATTCACCTACTAAATAATACAAGGTGGTGTAAATAATTAATAATTTCAGCCATAATGAATCCAGTACATGAACAGGAGATCCACATACATAAAATAGAATTCTTAGACACGGTACATTTCCACTAACAGTTAAGGTATGTTAGAAATTAAACTAGATGTATATATACACATATTTATAAACAAAAAAGGAAGATCTACATGAATATAAACATGAGAGTTAAAAGTTTAAAGTGTTATATATATAAACCACACAGAATATTATTATGGAATTATTGAAATAAACGTACTAGTCAGACAGTAATTCAAATATATAATTATTTTTTCAATGCTATAAATAACGAAAAAGATAAAACACACAAATGGGGATAGATTTCTCTCGGACAATACATATTGCTTCCATAAATATGCTAGATAAACTCCTTAACGTCTGTTTTATTTACCGTAGAACAAACCAAAACACTTTCTAAATATCTGACAGATACGGCTTCTTCCATTGGATGTCTGATAAGGTTCCTTCACATACGCTCCAGTATCTTGTGCTTGCTCTACAATAATGACATGTTTTATTTGGTCATGTAGCGTATGTATGGAGCAACTTTATCACAGAATCTGACTTTAGTCGTATATAAATAGCGTATGTATGGAGCAACTTTATCACAGAATCTGACTTAAGTCGTATATAAATATAGAACGAACTTAAAGTGTTGTGTGTGTGTGTGTTTTGGAGCAAAGTAAAACCCGGCTTTCAACTGGGGGACACCTAAAATACAATCCATTATGGACTTTCTTCAGAAAAAATTAAATAATTAAGCACATTTTAAGGAGGAAGGGAATTGTTATGAAACAAACACAAAGTAATCTGTAGCTGCTCCATTTCGCTTCCTACTATCAGAACTTCTCACAAGTAGTCAGAACATTTTTGCAATTAACCACGAAGGACGGTCATAATATCTAGAAATATGACACTATATTCCATTCTTCAGATATGTTCTCCCGGCATGGCTAGGTGGTTAGGGCGCTCCACTTGTAACCTGATGATTGCGAGTTCAAATCCCAGTCATACCAAATATGCTCACCCTTTCAGCAGTGTGGGCGTTATAATGTGACAGTCAATCTCACTATTCACTTTATTTAAACTAAAAGCTTATTTGAATTACTTATTATGCCTAAGAGCCCGGCATGGCCAGGTAGTTAAGGTGCTCGACTAGAAATCTGAGAATCGTAGATTTGATTCCCTGTCACAGCAAATATGCTCGCCCTTTCAGCTGTGAGGGTGTTATAATGTGAGGGTCAATCCAACTATTCGTTGGTAAAAGAGTAGCCCTAGAGTTGGCGGTGGGTGGTGATGACTAGGTACCTTTCCTCTAGTCTTACATTGCTAAATTAGGGACGGTTAGCGCAAATAGCCTTTGTATAGCTTTGTGTGAAATTCAACAAAGAAACAAACTTAAGAGATACCCATAATTCCCGCTCTTTCAAGATGGCCATCTGTAGAGCTACCCAGTCTTATATACAGTATGTGAGAGTATATTCTAGAGATACATTGAAACTCTAACCCAAATTCTTAATTAATCTTGGACACTTCTACCAGAATATTAAGTGAACAGCACATTGATATATTAGAAAAGTTTTAATAACTTGGAATATAATCACTGCATAATTAAAAAAGAGGTTTTGACTGAGTTCATCTTTATCCAATCAGATGTGATTTGTTTTGGTACGGTTAAGTCATGCATCACTTTGATTGGTGTGTTGAACACAGAACAGTTTAAATGACAGAACAATATTCAAGACTAAGAAATCCTTATTGGATATTTATGCCATAGAAGGATTTAATATTTTCAGTTCTTTAATACAAATTTTAAAACTCGTATAGAAGGATTATGTTAAGAGTTTTTCTTGGAAATTCTGTCATGTTTATGTTTCTATAAACACTATTCACTTCTGTAGCTTAAAAAACATTTTATTTCCCAGGAAGAACATACTTTATATTCAGGTTTCGTCACTTCAGAGACAGCTTTACTGTATATCAGATTTCTTTATCCTATTATCGAAAGAACTGGTTGATATTATCCTGAAGCATCACCTCAATACAGGATCAAAGGCATTAATTACATAAACACTAGATTATACTACTATTATCCCAATGATGTCACATCCTTTTCAAACCTTATGAAACTATTTATGTTTTCCAACAGACATGGCGAGTTCTTGAATTGATAAAGTAACATATTTATTCGCATCTTTGTTAAAACAGAAAGTAAAAATTGAATACAAGGTAATTAAACGGTAAATAACATTTTATAAAAGTCCATTTTGGATGTTCTAACTTTTCCCTAGTGTAACAAATTCTAATTTATTGTAACTGGGATAAGTTTTATAAATATTAACTCTTTCATGTATTTTGTAATCAAAATTTTCTTGGATTTGTTTAGAGTAACTCGTAACAGTGATATTTAAACGAATTTAAATTAAAAAATTAACCGTGTAGAACTCACATTGTGACTTGTTTTCGTTGCTTATAATGTAGGTATTTATTAGCAAATATTTATGCACTCATTTTTTAATTAACAGATACTTCATAATTAGTAGTATATAAATAATTCATACTTATATACCTTTTCATGTGTGAAGTATACTTATTTTTGCATCAAACATCATTTTCCATTGTATTATTGTAGTTTATTACGTTTAAAAAATTGTCACATTGTTTGAATATTTTGACAATTAACTTCTGCTAAATATTATTTGTTTCTGAATTTCGCGGAAAGCTAGCCGTCCCTAATTTAGCAGTGTAAGACTAGACTCACTAGAGGAAAGGCAGCTAGTCATTACTACCCACCGCCAATTCTTAAGCTACTCTTTTACCAACAAATAGTGGAATTTACAGTCACATTATAACGCCTCCACGGTTGAAAGGGCGAACATGTTTAGTGTGATGGGGATTTGAACCCGTTACCCTCGAATGAGGTGTCGAATGCCTTAACCCACCTGGCCATGCCAGCCTACGTAAATATTGTTTCGTGTGTGGAATATATTAATACACATGTATGGACTATCAGCTTTGGAACTGTTTAATTATATACATATGTCATGTTTAATAACTTTTATGATTCTTCGTCTTCAGTTGGTTATCGTAAACGTGTCTAGCCAGTTTTTTATATTATTAGTAAATTTTCACTTACAACTTTAACTTATAAAATTTACTGAATTCTTATTCTCACACAAAAACAAGAGTTTACTAAAATATTTTGTCACAAATAATAGAGAAAATCGAAGTTTCTTTTTGTAAAGTACAGGGTGTTCGGAAAGTCACTGTGCAGTTTTGTAATCATATTGTATTATATTTCAGATTTTGATTCCAATATGGTTTTAAATCTTTTAGGACTTTTAAATCTAAGTCCTAGTTAAAAACTAACAAATATTAATGCCATAAACTGCACACATGATCATATTAATGCATATAAAACTTGATAAAAAGTACCTAAAAGACATAATTTATAAAGCACTAAATAGGGAATATATATAAAAAAATTGCAACAAGTACGCCAACCATTGTTACTGGAAAAAAATCTCTACACCTGGATTGATCTCTAAAACGGCAAATTTACTAAAATTAGTAACTTTTACAGATACCTTTATGTCCACCATAAATCTGATGAGGCTTCCTCATGTTGTATCGACGATACCGTAGGATATCTAGCAAAACATATAACACCATATAAAATCGTTGTAATGTTATTCAAATTTCTATATCTTCATAATAGTGTTCTACTGTGATATTTACTGAAGTATTTATTTCATCAAAACCTGGCAAAGATTCATTCATCTTATGTTTTTTTTTTAATTCGACACTTTCAACACAAGGGAGATATTTCTGGGAATTCGAGTGCAAAAAAAACCAACATATAAAAGCAAAACAATGAGAAAAAAACGTTTATTAAACACAACTTATGAAACTACATACAGTTCTGTTTTTACTAATTTACCTCCTATAAGTATCAAACTTCAAATATTGATCTTTGATGAAGGATCAAAATCACTCTTTACATACAAAACAGATTATATTGACATTACACAATTGAAAAATTCATATTGAACGCGTTCCAGAACGCATGACAAACCCTCAAATTGATAAGCACAATAAAGAATACCAGTTTTATTGAATATTCGCTTTTTTTCCTGTTTTCCTACAATTACGTAAGGAGTGATTAAACTATAAATGACACTTTGGAAAAATTCATGATGTTAAGTTCGAGAATTCAGTTTACTATAATGTTTGATAACACTATGTAACACAAATTTTGTTCCTGGATAGTATGTGTTATTTCCTAATTGCTTATGTTGTAAAAATACAGAAAGTGGCCATTATTCCCTTCAAACTTTTGTGACCTGGATAATGAAATTTAGAAATTAACCTATTTTCTATGTAAAAACAGGCAAATTTGCACATTTTCATTTGTATAAGGTCTGAATAACACAACATATGAATCAAGATTTACATGTATTCATAGAAAAGATATACAAAAATGAACAAAAATGTTTATAAGTGAGTAGTTTTTTGAGATTTGCAACTGCAATGTAAAACACTTTCACGTATCAGCCCCCAAATATAGTCTCCTATCATGTTTTCGTTATACGCTCCCAGGTTACAAAAGCAAAGTTTAAAGAGAAAAAATAGGTCTTTTCCATTTATTTTAGGCATAAACAATTGGAAAATAACATCTTCTGCCCAGGAACAAGAAAAGTAAAATTTTGTTACATAGTGTAATCTATTGTTCCCAGTTTAACACTTTTATCATAGAGGATAACCCTTATAAAGTATGAATCTTTCACATTCTAATTTAAACATCTTTGTACTTATAATCAAAGTTTTACTAAGACTGGTTTTTAATAATTCGCAGTAGTTATTTTTAACTGAAATTTACTTTCAAATAAACAAACCCAGCATGGCCAGACGGTTAGACGCTCTACTCGTAATCCCTGGGTTGCGGGCTCGAACCCCATCACACCGAACATGCTTGCCCTTTCACCGTGGGGAAGAAGATTATAATATGTCGGTCAATTCCACACTTATTTGGTTAAAGAGTTAAAGGGTTGGCTGTGGGTGGTGGTGACTAACGGCCTTCCATCTAGTCTTACACTGCTAAATTGAGACGACTAGCGCAGATAGTCTTCGTGTTGCTTTGCGCAAAATTCAAAACAAACAATAACACTTAATTGTGTATTTTTGGTCATAATGTAGGTATTTAATAGTAAATGTTTATGTACACGTTTTCTCTTTAAAATATATGTATGTATATATATCTTTGTGTCACGCTTATTTTGCTTTTATTAGTTCACTTTTTTTACGTTTAAAAGTTATAAGATTGTTTGAAGGTTTCGAGGGGCATGATGGTTAAGTTTTGATAATTATCTGTAGAATATGATTAACGTGTGTTAAATATGTAGAGTTCATATTTTATAATCTTTATATTTCGTTTTTAGTTAAGTATTGTAAATTTTATAGCTACTAAATTGACTGCTCAGCATTGGCTAAATGGCAAGTAATTCAGCTTTTTACGTTAAAAACCGGGTTTCGATACCTGTGTAACACTGAGCTTAAATCTATTTCAGTTTCACTCTCACACAGGCAAAAAAATTAATAACTTATTAAAATATTTGACCAGACTTGCTAGGAAAACAAAAGGTTTTATGTTACAGTGTATGTATAAAGTCAAGTTGTTTCATTTAGGCGTGCCCTTATAGTTAGATTGTCAAATTGTCGATCGCAGTATGCAGAGTTCAGAATATAACCCTGCTGGAAAAGGTTCTCATTATTCAAATAAAATATTCTGAAGAGAACCTCGTGTGGTAAGTAGGCGTTGGGGTAACCTGAGCATCCTCAAATTTCACTCTAGCCCACCCAAATTCATTTTCCCTAGCGAATTAAAACGTACAGTTGATTTTTAAAAGTTATTGTTTTTTTTCAATCGCTATAAAGAGCCAATAAAATCTTCAATCTCCTCCCCATTGAAGAGGAACTGAGTCGGCCCTGGGTGCCAATGACTGACTCTCTTCTTCTGGACAGTGGTTAAAAATTAAATAAGTCTATAGTTGAACATTATAGATCTTATTTGATTAGTTCACTAAAATTTCGTTCTGTTTAAAAGTCTCAAGTTTAAGTACTAGTTAAAAGCTAAGAAAACCACAAAGGACAACGTAATCATATTCCTCACACACATCAATCCAATAAATCATCCCATTTAGTATCTTTTAATTTTTCAGGGAGACTATTCTTATGAAAAGATAAATAAATAAAGAAAACAACCGTAAAATGATGATATATTACACATGAGCGACAAACACCTTTCAATGCAACTGAATGATAAAAGTTAATAGACCCTGAATGTTTTCTTTCCGTCTAACAGAATTGAAGAGCCACTAAGAACTTTACCTGTGATTCTACTAAAAGGATTCTTCAGATACGCTGCATCATATCTTCGGCTTGCTAAAAAGTCGTAAAACAGTATATAATTATTGAACAAATAGTTGAAACACTTCCAAAATGCATTTTAATTCTAATTGTTCAATCAAGATGACTCACCACTAACGGTGCAAAAACTGATTTCATGTTATGCTATAAGGCGGTAAAAGTATAAAGTAAGATAAAAGGTATCGTGAGTTTATATACTGATTCAAATGTTACTTCAATAGATCAACTCGCATAGTTAATTTTAAGTACCTAGGAGAAACATTTTCAAAGCATCAGATATAGAAAAATAAACAAACGAATAAATGATTATAGACTTTAGTTGGGTACTAAATAGTCTTACCATTATTAATTAAGAAAGTCCTAACACCCCCATGTTTTCTATTACATTAAACGTATTAAAACCATTACCAAGTACTTTTGCAGATACCTTTTTGTCCTCCGAAAATCAGTCTAGGTTTTTCCACAGTGTACCTACGATAACCTAGAATACCTATTAAAGAAATAAAAACGCGAAATAATTGCACAGTAATTTAAATCTAAACGATCTAAAACATTTATACTATTTTATACTTCTCAAACTATATAACAAATTACGAGAAATATTGTATTTTTTTAGTGAAAAACCTGTAAAAAATTCATTTACCTTATGTTTTCCTAGTGTCACACACTTTTAACACAAGAGGGACATTTATAAAAATTCCAGTGAAAAAGGAGCGTATTGTGTGTGTGTTTTCTTATAGCAAAGCCACATCGGGCTATCTGCTAAGCCCACCGAGGGGAATCGAACCGCTGATTTTAGCCTTGTAAATCCCGAGACATCCCGCTGTACTAGCGGGGGACAAAGGAGCGTATGAAATTAGAAGAGTGATTAAGCACAATAGATTTAACTACAAACAATACTGTTTACACTTGTTTAAAATGTGCTGTTTCAGTTGTGTATATATGTTTTGTACGTGTGTGACTGTGTACTGTATTTCTGTTGTTATATACACATTGTTCCAGTGCTTTTATTCACATTCAACCAGTGTATGGTGATCTCCCCTCATGAACAACGACACTTGAAATTCTCGTGCACTAACTCAAGTTCATAATTTATCTTGGACACTGTTGCGAGAGTAGGAGGAAAACAATGGAGTAATAAATCACGAAAGTTTTAACACGTTAACGAAAAGGGAAAGTTTAACAATTTCTCATTTTTGTTGAGTAAGTTATGATTATTTATGTTAACTTCATCGTTTCGAATGACAAGTTGATCACATAACAGTTCAAATGACAGGACACTTCCCAAATACGTAGAGTGAATAAAACCATATCTCATCGCTATGCCAGGAATGGTATATTTTAGTTTTCAATCAGATT
>NC_134837.1:272325933-272378846 GCF_004210375.1 Tachypleus tridentatus
TTTTGGACACGGTATATATGTGGCTTTGTTCTAAAAAAATGAAAGAAAAACTGTTTAATGGATTGTAATTTCTTATTTTAAAACTATCAATATTAATTCTGTTTTTGATTATAAGAAATTCGTTCTTTAAATGAAACATTCTGTACTCATCTTTTGCATAATGTTTTTATCTCAAATAATCAGTGGCGTAGCTGGGGGAGGGCAAGGGGGGACATGTGTCCCCTGGCGCAGCATCGGGGGTGGGGGCGCCAAATTGATATTACATAATTAGGAAAATTGTGTAACGATGGGGCGCGAAAACTGACTTTGTCCCCGGGCTCTGAAAACCCTAGCTACGCCTCTGCAAATAATGTACTTTAGAAAGTGAAAACAAAACAAAAACGTTTTTAACTTAGTTGATATTGTAATGTAGAATTAGTTAACGCTACCATAGTTTTTTGTTGGACCAATACATTTGGAATTGTTACTTGAGAACATGGAAATACATTATAAGGTTTATACAAAAACAAACAAACAAACTCTTTACATTCCTGAGCATAAAAGCATTTGGATGTTATAGTGTGCAGTGTGTAAGGTGTACTTGTTAACGGTCAATATGTGAAGTTTATAAATTTGTTTATTCATTTAAGAATTTGTAAATGTATTGGATCTTCTGGGCATCGTTAATAAAATGCAAAAAAACTCGTCTGAGATTTGTCTCAATTTCGACTCACTTCTACCTGAAACATTAAAGTGCAGTTGCAGCCACTACATTGGAGATGTGTTAGATAAACTAAGTAAGAAAGTGCTGTCAGCATCAGGAAGCAAGTGTTTTAAACTCCTGAGCACCTGGTGATCATACAATGTGTATTTTTCAGTTTGAGAACTTTTATGAACTGCAACTGCCTGTTGAGTGAAAAGAGGACAACATTTCGGCTTCTATACTGAGGCCTTAGACCTGACAAAGGCCTAATTATAGAACCCAAAACGTTATCATCTTTTCATGTAAAAGGCAGTTTCAGTCCTGTAAAATTCTAAAACTTACTGTATCTATTCTGCCTAAGGTTCCGTTGAAACAGCAAATGCATAAAGCATTCTGTTGGTGAGAACAAAAAATTTTTTTGAGAATTTAAGAATAAGACATAACAGAAAGTATTACATGAACATAATTCATATGTTATTTGACATATTTTAATAGAAAAATCTACAAACAGATACCATAGAAGTCTAACAGAAGTCGCAATAGTAGTTGTTAGTATTCATAGTGTAATTCATGGTTTCTAAAGACTTGTAATCTTCTCGAGCATGCAGTCAAACGAGTCACTGAGGAGTTTGGTTATCTTTTACATTCTTTCACTCAATCATTAAACGCAGTATTAGTTAGCAATTTTCATTTGACGTTTTGAAGTTAAAATGGAATAATTCTAGGCTGATAAACTTTTGGCTATAGTTGTAGGTACTAGGATATTAGTACTCATGATAACGACTCGCATCTGTAAAACGTTTTGAATCATGTTATCAACGATATTGCAAGAGGCCCAGTAAGGCCAAGTGGTTAGGGCGATCGACTTGTAATCTGAGGGTGACCGGTTCGAATCCCTGTCATATCAAACATGCTCTCCTTTTCAGCCGTGGGGGAGGTATAATTTGACGGTCAATCCCACTATTCGTTGGTAAAAGAGTAGCCCAAGAGTTGGCGGTGGGCGGTAATGACTAGCTACCTTCCCTCTAGTCTTACACTGCTAAATTAAGAACGGTTAGCGCAGATAGCCCTCGAGTAGTTTTGCGTGAAATTAAAAACAAACAAACAAATAGTTTACTTATACAAGTATGGTAGATATTCCTCAAGAACATGGATGGTGAACCCTTCAAACATCCTATTTGATGTCTGTTTAAAATTTTATTTCTTTTCACAGTTATTATAATTACTAGAGTTATGAGAACGGTACTTATCTCTGAGCTTTATTTTATCTACCACGTTACTTGTAGTCAGCCGTCCTGTGGATCATGAAACAATAATTACTCGGTAATCATAATTATGTATGTAATCTGGGAAACAGGACTACGAAGGTGTGGTATGTAGGCATACCATACATTTTACATGCTTTGTTTTGAGACAGGAACTTTTTTATTTTTAAATCATTTATTCAGGTGTGTGAACAGTTCTTATGTAACACGATTGTCGAGGTTGTTGGGTTGCTGGCTCTTTAGCTTATATTTTTATGTCATTTACCCGAGATACTTTATGTTTTCCATTGGAAATTTGGCTGTACGTAGTATGTGATGTTAGACAGTCGCTTCATCCATCGAGAGCCATTTGATATTTTGAGTTTATGACTTTCTTAATGTTTTAGGAGAAATAATAAGTCACGTGAGCAGCAAAAGTTGTCCTGGGCAAGTTTTATGTTACAGACTTAATTAAATAAGGTTGCCATTCAGTTTAGTACAAGATCTCAGTTGAGGAAATAGGAGGAAACCTGTATATATGTACGTTAGTTGGAGTACCCTTCCCCTCGATGGAAGTTATGTAAATTCATGATTAATGAAAGATTATCATTTAAGATACGTAAAATTGTTACCCTTATATGTACCGCATGGACCCAATGAGCATTCATACCAAACTTAGTGCCGATCCATTCTACAGGGAGCAAAATAGTAGTAAAAAGTGCAAAATCAACCATAAAAACCGCAGAATGCAAAACTGAAAATTTGTATGTGCCCCCATATGGGCCTAATGAACCTCTATACCACATTTTTATGGAAATCCATATACATCCTGCGAAGTAGTTGCATGGACATACAACGAACAGTACTATTATATATATTTACAGCCTTTTGATTTACCTTTCTAATAAAGGCAGCTGTCCGACGTGGAAGGTAAATGAACATACATATTGTTGGTGAAATTAATAAAGATTGTCTAGTTTGATTATACACTTGTGTCCAGTCTCGGACATTTATTAGTCACAGAATAAATATTACATCGTAATAAATAGCATGAAAAACCTTTTATTCTACAGATCTATCCCATCACCCTTCGAGCCATTCTGTTTGAACTAAGAACGCCAGAAACGACGAGCCTGGAAAGTGGGGTCAGTCAAGTCCAGTCCAGTGCTAGTTGTGATTCATGTCAGTCTTTGTATGAAGTTTAAGAGTGCTTTTAACACTATTGTGCGTATAGTGTTACTAGTGTCACACACAATGATGTGGACAAAATAACTACTATAAGTTTCTTACCAAATTAATTAAACTTCAATATTTAATAATAACACCGATTCTTAAAGGAGGTAACTTTTCTTTGCATTAAAGTATAGTGGGGTGGAACGTCTTATTGTCCAATGAAACTAGAAGGTGGGAAACTTTCTGTGCAAGCTATATTTTAAATTCCCAACCCTTAAGAAATTATGACCACACTCTAAATAACTACTGTTATCCAGTATCAACAAATTACATAGAAAAATGCAGAGAATATAATAAAATCGAAATGGAATCCCAAGTTTGTACATTCACTTAGTGAAGGTATTCGTCTGGACAGAAGAAGGGTAAATTATCTTTGTTTTATTTATTTCCTTCTACTGAACCTAATCTCAATGATATGTGTAGAATTTTTGTTCTACTTTAAATGGTCATTTTTCTGTGGTGCCTGTAGTATTTTTAGTCACGTGTTTGTAACGAGTAATCACAATCTTAAATGTTTACTTCAACAACTCACCACAGTTGTGTAGAGATTTGTTTCTATACGTTTAACAGTACGTTAATAATGTCAAAATAAACTCTGTGCGAGTTTTTTAATGAAGTGTTATTAGATATCTAATGTCTATGAATAACATGGATAATATTTTGCTGTTTAAAATTGGAATGGGACGAATAATTCATCTGTGGTTCGAATGCTTATTTTATTTATTTATAATTTAGCATAAAGCTACCTAAAGGGATATTTCTGCTTTGCCCATCAGGGGTATCGAAATACAGTTTATAGCGTTATAAGTCCACAGACGTTCTGCTATACCTCTGGGGGAGATTGAATGCATGAGTCATATATTTTGTTATATATAGTAGAGCGAAATCAAGCTATTAACCAACAAATTAATTCAAAGTTGAGCGAGAAAGAGAAAAAATCGTGATATACATTTGTAACTAAAAGTTAAAGTCGTAATATATATATATATATATACTGTTTAACAATTTAATAAAAAATATGTCGTGTCTTATAAGATGGGATATATATATATATAATATTCATAGGAAATTCAGAACGTTAATGTTTGTAATTATTATTATTTTGCATGTTGTAATTGACATAGTATGTCAAGACAGATGACTAATGTTATTTAAAAAAGATGAAACTTTAACATATCAATTACACGTCTTTGGCAGGGAAATAATTACTGACAGTATATTAGGAAAATAAATAAAATAGTCGAAAGTTTACCCAAAAGCACAATGTATTGTTTTTCTTTTTTTGTATAAATCCCATGATCCCTGCTATATAAGATGCAAAAGAAGCCTGAAGATAGTAAAATATTTAAAATTATTAATAGTTCGGTTTATTTGAGACTAAACTTCGAACCTGGGATTTTATTTTAGCAAATGCATAAACTTATCACTATTTCACCCATGGAAAGTAGTTTGGACTTCACTGTTCATCCAGCTACTTTTAGTTATGAATTTTCTGTTTGTTATGAAAAATAAATCCATAAAATACAAAATTCAGTTACTGGAGGCGTGGTGGTGGTGCGGTGCACTGATGTAAATTATTATCATACTTAGGGATGTTTATCTTCTTGAAATCGATATTTGTAGCTTAAGAGTCAGATGAAACATTATTGCAGACGTTTAATCTGTAATAATAAAATGGCGTGTGTGTGAGTGTGCATACACTTGTGCGTGTCTCTGTGTTTGTAACCGTCATAGCTCCAAGAGGAAAGAATTTAAAAACCTGAAATTTTGCACTTATACCAAGTGGACCCTGAGGATATGCACCCAAGTATTATTACATATCTTAGCAACGTGCGCGGATGCGAGTTCTCATTTTTAGTAAACAGGCAATTTAGCGAAAAACCACACAGAAAGTAAGTGGTTTACCATATAACAACATCTAATACATAGAAAATTCAGTGCCTTTTGGTAATACTGCATCCCAACAATAGCGTTTATATCATGTTGCTTCGCAATAAAAGTATAACCTAATATTGTTGTTAAGAGAGTATGTGCTGAAAGTGTGAAATTAAATGTACAAATTACGAAATGGAAAATATATATGTATTTGTTGTTTTCGAATTTAGACACTCCGTTAAGTAGGGTGGCAAAGGAGCAACTAAAGTATATAGGTTATACTATAATGCTAAAATGGGCTCAGAATATAAATTTCTCAACAAGTGGGTTTCTCGACATCACTGATAAAAACACTAACATTCTTATTACTCAAGCAAAGCCTCATACATTCATATATGTAAACACACAAATGAATGTTGTTTTTGAACATCATATAATCTACCTTGGTTTCGGAAATTAAGCTGAAAATAATGGACCATATTTAAAATCAAAATTCAAAGATTTTATACAACTTCCCCTGTTTTTGTTATAGTTTGTGTAATCACATAATTAATTAATGGTGGTTTGTAGCTGAGCCTCTAACAAATTGTAGCTTCCCCTCAAAAAAAATAATTTTAGCACTGTGAGTTAATCTAGGATAAAATGGTACAGGACCGAGCTAGAATGTAAATAACATATTGCCATTAATTATCGTCCTATCTCCCCTAGTGTTAGAAAACAGCAATCAAACCTTGCAACTGACAAATGTCACGTAGACAACGATTTTTCCAACTTCTGTCGCAGTTGTAGTAAATTTAAAAATCGTTTTCACGATGTCGATCTAAAGAGGTTACCCGAAGTACGGAAGGACTGCTTTATAGGATATTTTTAGACTTTCAAACAATTATTATCATATTTACTGGGATAATGAGCACTGAATTTAGAACAAACTAAAACCGAGAATATCTGTTTTCTTAAAGAGCATTGATTATGGTAATTTTAACTTGGTTTTTCGAAAAGATTTACCTCGAAGGAAGAGAAGTTGTTGATCCAATCACCGATACGATAGTTAGGCGATTGTATTGTGCCTACTTAAGTACGAATATTTACACTGTTTTCTTTCTTTTGTTTTAGAATTTTCATTTCAACATCTTAGAAAATTTAATATAAAGGCATTACTACTTACAGCAACCTAGTAACACAGCGGTCTGTCTTTAGACTTACAATGCTAGGAACCGTATTTCGATACCTGTGATGGGTAGAGAACAGATAGTCCATTGTGTATTTTTGCACTTAATTAGAAACAAACAAACACTACTTTAAAAAGTCTTGGGTTTTGGGTTTACTCAGAAATAATTGCCTCTTTTAACTTTGGTTTGAATTTCGAGTAAAGTTAATTGAGGACTAGTTGTCCTTAATTTAACGGTATTAGATTACAGAGATGGCACACACAGTCAACTTTTGGGCTCCATTTTTGTTAATAAATAAAGGTATTGACTATCACATTATAATTCTTTTATGATTGAAAAAGCAAATATGTTTGGTGACCGAATTTTAGTCTGTGACCCACAAATTGTGATTCGAGCGAGCTATCACCAGGCCACACTAGACCGCTTTTTATTAATCTTAAATCAATACGTCATCACACAGAAGAAAGTGAGAGAGAAGACAATATTTTTGCTTGTTTATTTGAAGTTAATCACAAAGTTACACAATGGGATATCTGTGCTTTGCCCACTACGAGTATCGAAAACTCGGTTTCCAGCTTTTTAAGTCCGTAGACATATCACTGTACCACTAGGAGACTGATTTCTGCACGCTATAAATTATGCAATATATTTACAATATGTAACGAAAAAAAATGAGATAATTAGTAAAGTAAAACACCACGTACAAAATCTGGATTTAAACGTATATAGCCCTTCAGTGGGTAAGCGGTATGTGCATAGACTTATAATGTTTAAGTTCGGCGTTCAATTTCCGCAGTGGACTGAATGCAAGAAGGCCCTTGTGTAGTTTTGCTCTAAAAACATATTACTACTATATGCAGATAATTACGTTTTGTCATATGCTTTCAGGTTTAATGGCTCAATGCATCTGAAGTTATACCAAATTCGATTTAAATAAATGTTGAGATGGGGAAAACAGAAGGTAATCAGCATGGAAAGAGTTAATTTTTATTGATAATGTGAGACATTAGAATTACTACCTTGAGAAATTCCCATTTACTGTGTGAAGAAAGCATCGATTAAAAATGGACACGAAAAAGACACATTTGCTGAATATATTCTTTCTAAAAAGTAAACCAAATGCCAGGCAATCCCAGAAAAATACCGGCCTCTTTAGGTAAGATTCTGCAGAATGGTATCGTATTTATCACTCTCTACCCCAAGGACTTGGCATGGCCAGGTGGGTTAAGGTGTTCGACTCGTAATCTGAAGGTCTTGGGTTAGAATCCCCGTCGCACCAAACATGTTCGCCCTTTCAGCCATGGAGGCGTTATAATGTGACGGTCAATCCCATTATTTGTTAGTAAAAGAGTAGTCGAGGAGTTGGCGGTGGGTGCTGATGACTAGCTGCCTTTCCTCTGGTCTTACACTGCTAAATTAGGGACGGCTAGCGCAGATATCCCTTGTATAGCTTTGTGCGAAATTCAAAACAAACCAAACCGTACCCCAAGAAAAAAAAACTTCACTGTTAAACGTGTCAATAGCTTCCAGAACTTCTCTGGTAATTCTTTGTCTGCAAAAGCCAAATTGGATATTGAAGAAAGAGTGATTTAATTTGGGGCATAAAACAAAGCAACCATTAAACGTACTGTTCAACGCCTTCCGAAAGTGTATACAGAAAAGGCAATTGGTCGAAGGTTAAAGGGATTAGTGCAATCAGGAGGTAAATTGGTCTTGGATGTCGTCCAGTCTCTTGAGGATTAAAGCCATCAGCGTTCCAGGTCTTCTGATTGCAATGTTAAAATGGATCACGAAAGGGAATTCCATCAATTTTAAAACCTTGATTTAACCACTTAATTACATCCTTTGGGAACCTTAGGAATTAAATGAAAATAGTCTAATAATATTGTAAGTTATAATACAGGGAGGGTATTTTCCTGCAGTTAAGAAGCAGGAAACAAAAGCAAGACATGAAAGATGTGATTCAGGGCCTCATTTTGAGTAGCAGATGATTTGATAGACGTATTACCAGATCGGTGTAATGCTAATTAGAGTTCTACCACTTTACTAGTCTGTTATAGCTACTAGGAAATAGACTGAAAACTTAGAGAAGTGTTCTGTTCCTACTTTTGGTAGTTTCAAGGCTAACCAACAATTGCAATTCTTTTTTTTTTTTTCAAAACTATAATTGCGTTCCATCCTCATATCAATTAAACTTGTCAGTTTATCCTGGAAGAAGAAAGGTCCATATTTCGAAAGCGCTCGGGTTATAGAGTATCTCATCTTTGTGTTGAAATTGTCAGATTTAAGATTAACATCACAATCGGAGATTAACAACTGTTTTCTGTTGGATCATTGGTAAGAATGAACGCTTTTAACGTTTACATTAGGCGTTAGATTCCTGTTGGTCAAAGTAAGTATAGACCACTGTGCAGTTTTGCGCTTAACAAAGAACAAGTGACGTCATACACGTATTTTCTTGGTTCGCTACCATGTATTTCATTTTTTTCTAATAAACGTCATTCTGTGGTATATTTTACTTAGTCTTTTAAACATACGTCAAGAATAAGAAAATATGTGAGCGACAAATAAACGATTACATATGGAAATCATGTCTTCAAATACAAAATAACTAAAAACTGGTTGGAAATCATGTCTTCAACTACAAAATAACAAACAACTGGTTTAAATATTTATCTAACGTATACTTCTAGAGATATACTCTGTTTAACTTCGTTACAGATATCGGATGTTAGGGTAATAAAACTTTTTTTTCAACAACATCACTAGAATGTGTCTCTAAACACAAACTTTACTGTCGCTAATTCTTCAAGTGTGTGTGTGTGTGTGTATATATATATATATTTTACTCATAGCAAAGTCACGTGGGTTATCCGAGGGGAATCGAACCTCTGATTTTAGCGTTGTTAATCCAAAGACTTACCGTTGACTCAGCGAGAGATACTTCTTCAAGAAACAAGTTACAGAGGGTTATAAACTCGCAATTCTGTAATTATAACCAATAATCATTGAAAATGTTAATCAAAGATAAATGTTAGAGAAATGTGCATACAATTTGGGAAGTGTTATCTAGTTTGTGGTAACATTCTTTTACGTTCATGCTGTTTGGTGACTTAAAATGGCATCTAAAATAATTATGAAACGTATCCATATTATTCTGTAAACTTGACATTCTCGTAGGTACTTTCCAGCTAATGTAAAAAACAATAAAAAATGTAATTTTCAAAGTAATGTCTACAGTAAATTGGTTTAAAAGCGGTTCCACATTCCTTCAGTCGCCGTTTTTATAATGAACTTAAAAGACAAACAATACAGAGACAAGTCGAATTCTCAAAAGTTCTGAGAATTTATATGCCTTCTGATGCATCGGAATTTGTTCTCCTGGGGTCTAGTAATAAGCTAGCAGACTCAGAATGATAAAAAGTTCGATTCCCCGCAGTGGAAAAAGAGCATATAGCCGACTGTGTAGCTTTATGTTAAAAACTACCACCAAGAACCAATCAACGAACAGCTTTAGAATTTGAAACATGTATTGTAGTATTTCTTAAATATGTATAAATTGTAACACGTGTAACGCATTTTTTTGCACTCAAATAATACCACACCAAACTTTTCTGATGAAGTGTGGCATCATATTCTTGAAGATTCTAATATCATTAAAAGTAATCTTGTTTTTTACGTTGAAACCAAACCATATTTTTGTTATTTCTTTACGGAATTCGTTTGTTATCAAATTAAATTCGTATGCACGTTTCATAATACTGCTTCAAATACAGACGAAATATATTCGGATTGACGCAGGAGCAAGGGTTAGCAAAACTTAGTCATGAATATTTAATATCCAGTTTCATGTAGGTTGAATTACTTATGTTATTTTTAACTCACCAGAGTTCCTACTAGGCTTATTTAACGAGTATTGGTTTACTTTTATACACAACTCCATGCTGACTGTTTTTTGTTTGTAACGTTTCACAATCTAAGGATATTAGTAGTAAAGCATATTCTTTTAGTAGGCAGGTGCTTTTACTCACACACACACATACACATGTATACGTAATATATTTAGCAATAGAGCATGCAAAATTTGTGAACAGACCTTGCTATGGAATGACAAGAAATCCAACTTAATCAAAGGGGATTTGCTGTGAGATTTAATATAAAATTCTAACTTTAAATAAGGGATTATTTACAACACTTCGTTTTATGACATTTTGAGAACCAATGAAAACCAAGTGCGTAATGAGATATCTTCTGTCTTGGCCATTTATGGAAATCGGCAGTGTTTTAAACTATATAAATACCGGTCTCTGAGAAGTGTAGTGGAGAGAGCTGAAATACAGTTAAAGAAGGAGGAAGACGTATTTCCAGTCATATATCGTACGTAAGTCAACACGGTGTAACTAATTATTTATAAATAAAGTAATATTGGGTTCGTGTTTGCATATGTAGCTTTCATTAAGAAACGTTATAGGCAGAATTAAACAAATTTTTTATAAACTTTCAATACAGAATATAATATTCAGGGTTTACATATGTATCTTAAAGCATATGATGGACAGCCTGGACAATCTTTAATTTTAGCAGGTATAAAACCAGTTATACAAAGACTTAGAGATACGCAAGTAATGTATCCTTATACTGAATATCCAAAAATGTAACAACTGTTATGTAGTGTAGCTTGGAAAAGATTAGGAATTTCGTTGCCAGTGTAGACAAATTATATTGCTATGATTTATTTGATACGTGCTAAAAGAAAGTTCTTACCGATTGGAAAAAAAAAGGAGGTTATTTCTTGATCTATTTTTTACTTCTCGTGAATATATTACATTTGCAATAGAACGTCTTGTTTAGAAGTGTACAAAAGTGTGCACTGGAGATCAAGAAATTCAAAATGGAAGAAAAAAGACCTGGTTTAAAATATACTTACTGATATAGGAGATAAATATGAAAACAGCATCATACTGAAAATGAGTTAGATCTCAATGAAAACACATTGAGAAAAAATAAGTTTTATTCAAAAAACCTTGGACATGATATGATATAGGATGCTTCAAAAATAGTTATTTAATATATCGAATATCTCGTAAATGTTATTTTCAATTAGCATATGAAACTTACATTGCTGAAAGAAAGATACAGAAAATAAATAAAAACAATTCTGAACCTAGAATTGCTTTTGTTTGATTGTGAAACATAACGTTCAAGCTTTCCTGGATAAAACTTACAGTTCTCAGTGTGTTTTTGTTGAAGTTTTATCCCCCTTTAAAAAAATCAATTTTTAAGATAATCATTTTCAACACGAGATTTTCTCTTTCATGCCCGGCATGGCCAGATGGTTAAAAAAAATCTTACCTTAGTAATCTGTTGTCTTTGTTGTTGTTTTTTGTAGGTGTCACTTGTATTTTGGATGATGAAAATGCATGGCCTGAGACTGTTTTTAAATTATTTTGATAATGTGTTACACAGAATGCTAGTTGGTTTAATTGTTGAGTGTTTGACCGAGAGAGCAAAACGTTGCTATCAGTGGAGTCCAATCAAAGTTGTTCTTTGCTACTAATGCCGTGCCTGAGAAGTCAGTGTTTGAGTCTTTGTTGTTTTTTTTCTTATTTACATCGGCCCGGCATGGCCAGGTGGTTAAGGCACTCGACTCGTAATCGCAGGGTCGCGGGTTTGAATCTCCGTCACACCAAACATGCTCACCCTTTCAGCCGTGACGGCGTTATAATGTGACGGTCAATCTCACTATTCGTTGGTAAAAGAGTAGCCCAAGAGTTGGCGGTGGGTGGTGATGACTAACTGCCTTCCCTATAGTCTTACACTGCTAAGTTAGAGACGTCTAGTGCAGATAACCCTGGTGTCGCTTTGCGCGAAATTAAAAACAAACGAACAAAAAACGCTCTTACTTCGAATAAATAAGTTTAATCTCTTTCTCTTCCACTGCTTTATCGTTTTGAAAATACTTGAGTGTCAGGCAGCCAGTGAATTAATGAGAGTAACTTGAAATCTTCTTTTTTATTTTACGTAAGATCAGAACTAGTCTGGCAGGGTTTGCTAATTAGGGTGCTCGATTTATAATCTGGGCCCGCAGAGTTGAAGCTCTGTCACACCGTGTTTCAGCCGTGGGGACGTTATAATGCGATGGTCAATCTCATTATTCATTGGTTGTGATGTTTAGCTGCCTCCCCTCTTGTCTATCACTGTTGAAGTAGGGATGACTAGCACAGATAGCCCTCGAGTAACTTTGTGCGAAATTCAAAATTCAATAAAAAACAATCAGAACTTCAGCTATCGAATAACTGTAATACATAATTCATGTGTTTTATTTCAAATGAAAATATTATATACAACTTTAACCATAAAATAAAATTGCTAGAACATTTTTAATCGTATTTTGACATTTTTCTATAGTGTACAAAGATGATGACTCCATTCTTTTTTACTTCTGGCAACCATTGAATTCATGTCGTGTGACACTTTCACTGATGAATTTCTTTCCAACACTGGTGACAACAGAGGATATAATCAAGATACATATGATAACTCAGTTTACAAAGACATCGTTGGAGCAGTCCACAGCATCTATCCTATTCCATTACATTACAGAAATGTCAAAGTACAGGAACATGCCAAAGGAGGACTTGTAGAGAAACGTGGTTTTGGCGAGAAAAGGGGATTTGGAGAAAAACGAGGATTTGGTGACAAACGAGGCTTCTGGGAAAAACGTGACAACCATTCTTTATTCCCAGAGTCGACCATAAAGGCTCTTGCCTTAGGAGGTGTAAATAATTCACATCTTGAAAAGATCCAAACGCTAGTTGGGACCAAACAACATTATTTTCCTGTCAGGGAAATGTTACCTCGTTTTCTGACTTATTATTTTGATGATGATTACCTGAGTGAAAATTCCAAAAAAAGCGGGGGTTCGGAGAAAAAAAGTGAGAATGGAAATATTGAATGTGATCTTGATAATTCCTAACTTTAGGCTTAGTGATAAAATTCAAAATAAATAATGTATTACGCTGAGAATTAGTGGATTTGCACGATAGCACTGTATCCCAAGAATAATAAATAGAAATAACAAGAACAAACTGTTGTTTTATGTTTTCATTGTGTTTAACAAGTTTGGTTAATTATGTATATCCTTTATTTTTCTCAAAACGTAAAAAAGTAAATAAATTGAAAGAATAAAAAAATGTAGAACTCTGGTTCCACAGAATAACCGATCAACATAATTTGGACTTACAACGTTAAAATTTAAAATTCGATTCCCTTTGATGGAGAGAGTACAGATAGCCCATCATGTAGCTGTGCACGCTCCTCGCTAGTACAGCGATAAGTCTACGGATTTACAACGCTAAAATCAGGGTTTCGATTCCCTTCGGTGGGCTCAGCAGGTAGCCTAATGTTGCTTTGCTCTCAGAAAACACACTCACACACACACATAGCTTAACAACAACAACAAAAAACAAACAGTAACAAGTACAAGCTACTGTGTAGAAATTTTTTAGTTTCTATGTGTAGATAATCATTTTAAAACAGACTAAATACATTTGGTAAACTATTTAAAATGCTGCTAGAAGTTCCAGTGAATGATATTCTTCAACCATAGACACATGCAAAGGAGCATTAATAAAATGTAAATAACTGTTTATATCTAGGTTCAGATTATAATGGTCATACACTATAGTGAGTTTAATAAAATAGATAAGACCTAACTTACACTAAAAAAAAAAAAAAACAGACAAATTAATCTTTTCCCGGAAAGAGACCAATAAAATTCTAAAACTATTTAATATTTTTTTCTATTAATAAATATCCGCATTGTCAGATGTTTTTAATTGTTTGTTGTGATTAAAATAATCCGACAATATCTAAGTCGGTGGAGGATAGTAGGGTTATAGTCCTCCGTAAGTCGATGGTTCAAATCCGTCTCGCTGAAAGTTCTTTTTAAAATTAAGTTCTTAAGTCGCACGAAATCTATGCTGAAAGCGAATGCTGTCATTCACAGTTTAAATTAACTGGTAAGTTGTTGTTTAGCCATAACTTCTCCAGTAAGACATTCATCATTTTAATTCTGTTACTCCAGGAACTCGTTGTTTCATTACAGCCTTGAACTCTTCCGCGTAATACGGATTTACCAGCCGTCTTTCAAGTCCTGTCTGGCCAGCAGCATTCCCGCCAAGGACGCTCTGCTTCCAGCCTCCCTCAGCTCTCTTCTCCCTATACCACTCATCACCACCCACCGCCAACTCTTGGGCTACTCTTTTACCAACGAATAGTGGGATTGACCGTCACATTATACACCCCCCACGGCTGGGAGGGCGAGCATGTTTAGCGCCACGCGGGCGCGAACCCGCGACCCTCGGATTACGAGTCGCATGCCTTACGCGCTAGGCCATGCCGGGCCTGCAAGGTACTGAAGCGCTGTAATCGATTTTAATGTTTGCAACTTTTACAAATATCCTCCAAATAGTTTTTTACCAGGGATATTTTCAGGTTGTCTCACTCCTCGACAGATAACGTAATTTCAGACTTACTGTTTGTCTATTTTTGGACTGTAATGATCTAAAGTGTTTGTTTGAAGGTAAATGCTCTTTTGGTAACGAGTCAATCAAAGAATATTTATCTAACCGCTGCGCAAACAGCAGTGGCGATGTACGTGTAATTCTCTAAGCATAATTATAGCATTTCAATATAAACATTTTAAGGTCAAACTATTGTAAGCCAGTTTCCCACAACAGGATTAACTCCTGAAAACTTGGCGATCAATTTTTTTTTTTTCTGACTGTAATTACAGTTCAGTTTTTTGGCATAGCAATGGTTGGCTTTTAGAGGTCACGAGGAAAACAAAGGAAATCTAATCCAACTGCTCAAAAATAATGAGGACAGAAGATATTCTGTGTTTGGTTGACACACAATGAGAACTACACCTAACCTAGAATCACAATCAGGACTATATCTATTCTAAAATTAAACATGAAATACTGAGATTTTATTGGCGGGCAACCCCAAATAAAATCAGTTATATGACATTATTGAAATGTTTACTGATATCTGATGGAACACAAGATATATTTGGCACTGAACAAGAGTCAACCTGCCTCTTCTATGTGGATGCCATATGAAGAATTTATAGGTCTCTGTGAAACTTCTTTGACAACAGGAGAAAGGATATCCCAGGTTGTCAATGATGTCTTACTGCGCTTCAATATAGTGTTTTATAGTCAATAAGACAAACATAACAGTAATCTCAATCCTGCTTTTAGAAAACAAACATTTTGACTCGATAATATTTTCAACTAAACTTTAGACTGTGTAGATTATCAAATTAATAATTTGTTTATTTGGTTTTCCTCGAGTTACTCTAAGAATTGCCGGTGTAAGTGTTATCACTCTTTTATAATTTGTATTAACATATATTTTGCACATAAGTGTAATTTGGCAAACTGGTTCTGTTGAAAGTATGAAATTAGATATTTAAAAGTTTTAAAATACTAAATCTCAATAGAACTGCTTTTCAAAACGTTTTGTGTCAATGTAAGATAAAACTCGAAAAATAATAGAGTAGAAAGGAACCATTTCATTATTTTTTTTCAGAGAATGCCCTCAATTATACCCAATTTCACAGAATGTTTCCCGCCCCCGCACTGTAGAAACAAAATTTTTGCCTATGGTTCTAACCAAAGCGATCCAAGTTCCAAAGCCAGGGTCGTCAGGTTCGGAGAAAAGCACACAATTTTGAAGGCCAGTCTTCAACTTTATCCATTTGTTGCTCCTTTTAACGTCGTGTGATCACAATCTAGCAATTTTTAAACGGTAAGTGCTTCGGAGAAACTAGGTCCCGTTTCCCTACTGATTGCCAGGTAAGGTGGTTACTGTAAACATACGCGTATACCGTGTGATTTATTCAGACGAGAAACACCTCCCACATCCTTATTTTGTGACGATTTTAGCTTTGAGAACAAATGAAGTGGTGAAAATGTTTCTTAAATCTTCTCAGAATGAACTCATTATAAATTTCGATAGAAAAGGTTTACGTATTTCAAGCTTCTAACGACAGTTGACAAAATACGAAGTAACTGAAAGTGTAAGCCGTAATCAACCATGCTGCAGTCTGAAAATATGGGAGAGGTAGAACAAGGTAGAACACACAGTAAAGATTAGGTCTGCACTTGAACGTATGGCGTTAGGTTTAAGTACAATACGAAAAGCAAGGAAAGCCCAGACGTGCACCTTGGTAATTTTTTTTATTTCTATTTTAAGTTATTTAGAGATAAAAAACAAGTACAATAATTGTTTAATAATATTCATGCGAATTAAAAAGAGAGACAACGTTGATCATTTCTTGTGTTTCGTTTAAAAAGTATCTAATTAAAATTTGCCTTAAAATTAGATAGACTTTACATTTTAAGAGTATGATATAACCTAATGGTTAACGTGTTGAGTTGCGAATCGATAAGCTCGGAGTTCTATATGTGGTTTCGCTTAAGGCATTCCGCACTTTTAGTCACAGGAATATTAGAAACCTAATAGTCAACTCTGTCATTCGATTCAAAACGACGGAAGCCCGGCATGTCCAGTTGATTAAGGCGTTGGAATCCCTGTTACACCAAACATGCTCGCTCTTTCAGGCGTTGGAGCATTATAATGTTACGGTCAATCCCGCTATTCATTGGTAAAAGAGTAGCCCAAGAGTTAGAGGTGGGTGGTGATGACTAGCTGCCTACCCTCTTGTCTTACACTGCTAAATTACGGACAGCTATCAAAGATAACTCTGGTGTAGCTTTGCGCGAAATTCAAAAACAAACAAAAAAATTTGCCATCCAACAAACTCAACAGTGACATCTAGGAAAACATTAATCTTAAATTAATTGGAAATCAAAATAAATCTATTTCTTACAGAATATTAGGAAGAAAGGTTTAGGAAGTCTGTATCTATGTTTCACATATCTTTGGTTCTATATTTAATTATAAAGTGGTGACAAATTTCCAGCTTTTTGACCTTTGGTCACCATGACCTTTAAGGGTTCTTCGACATATTTTAGAGGAATCCTAAAATCATGTACTCTATTCATTTTTACGAGTTTAAGGGCCATTTAAATTATCTCTTCTCGACCCTTGTCACTGCCTTAGTGCCAACAAACAAACACATTCATCCCATTCACGTGAAGCTAAAGAAATAAATGCCGCGTCTGGCGAGAGTTCCTTCGTTGGTACACCTAATGTTGTTTCCATTCTTTTAGCTAGAAAAATTTTCTTTTATGACAGCTATAATTAATGTAAAGTATTACAAAGAAATCTAAAATCATTATTCTGCTGGTTTTTAACAGTGAAGGTCATAAAAACTATGTCACATCTTATATATGTAAAAACGGCTGGTTTGGGTTGACAAAAATTTTATGTAGAGGAGCGAACAACGTTTCGACCTTCTTGTTCGCTCCTCTATATAATTTTTTTTTTTCAACCCAAACCAGCCATTTTTACACATATATTTTTCTCTACAAGTGAGTTTTCTCGTCATCACTGATTAATATGTCACGTCTCGTGTCGCCATTGACCCTTATTCTTTCTTGTCGATGGCGATTCTTCTGATGATTTTGATTGCACACCGCTACATGACACGATTTTTTTCTATTTTAACAAGCTTGTGCAAATTGAAACTTAAAATCATACATTTTAACAACTCTCTACAAACTCTCCACTGTACGTGGCTATCAGCACTCAAAACCCACATCTAAGCAGATCGAGTGACGTAGCAGGTTCACGATAAATGAGATTGCTATAATTCCAATTTCTTCCGCCACCCTTCTCGTGAAAATAGTCATTGATCTGAGTTGTGGCCTAGAACTTGCGAGTATTAACACTTTTCAAATCCTTATTTGTTATCATTCTAGCAATGTGAGAAGATATGCCTAGCTTATTACCCGGTTAGAAGGATACTTTCCTAACCAGTACCTAAACTTCGTAGACTTCGGGTGCTATATATTTGGATTGGCTTGCAATTATGGTTCTTCAAACACTTCTATGTTTCGGTTCTACATCGTTTAACTCGATATAGAGTGCCGATTACCAGAAAGTCCTATGACCTATTATTCAGCTATAAACACATTCTGAAAGCATTGTCCTTTTTGCAGTAGCGTGGTCAGGTTTTCCACCCAGGTGGTAAATGGATAAGAATTTAATGGGAGCTAATAACTGAAAAAAAAACTGAAATTTATATTTTACGTTTTTTATAAAATGGTCATTGAAACAAATAAATTCAAATGTAATGGTGTTTATAGCAGTTTTACTTTGTTTTTTATGAAATAATACAAAACGAGTTTATTATTTATAAGGATGAAAAATAACACGTGATCAACATGACGACATTTTTTCAGGGGGCCGGGCTTCCTTAAACTCCACCCTGGCTACGCCTCTGTTCATTTGAATAGTCAGAAATCTAATGTGAACCAAATATGTATATAGGTGTTAAACAGGACCGGCTAGGCCAGGTGTTTATACCGATTGACCTGCAATCTCAAGGTCACGGGTTCGCATTCTCATTCCATCAAACACGTTTACCCTTTCAGCTGTGGGGGCGTTATTATATTCAACCAATCCCATCATTTGTTGCTAAAAAAGCAGCCCAAGAGTTGGCGGTGGATAGTGACGACTAGCTGCCTTCCCTCGAGTCTTTCACTGTTAGAATCATATCTGGATACATCCAGTATCTAATTGCTTTGCCACTTAGAAAATGGATCGCATAAAGAAACTACAGATTAAGATAAATATGTTTATAACTTTAAGTTCTTTGCAAGTGAATATTCATATCTAATATTTATCATTAGACAATAAAGAAATACAAACACCCTGATCAATTTAACACAGTTTACAGCTGGAGATATATATATATAAATGTATCTTCAACCCACTTTTCTATATTTGTTTTATAATCATTTTCTTTTTTGAATGTACGCTCATGATTTATGTTCACACACCGTGTTTCCGGTCTTCACTGATTATAAAGTTAATGCTTTCCGAAACGTTCTATGCCATGGAGAAAAGATTTTTAGTCTTAGCCACCATGTTCCTTTTTAATACCACTTTACACGTTCGCGCGTAAAGTGAACTGAGGAAATTTTATTAGTGCTTGTTAATAAAACGAAGGTCCTCGTAGATTACCTAAGGTATTTAAAAAAACTGTTACAAGATCGTACAATTGTATGGAGAGTAAAAAAATCAGAAAAAACATACATCTAGTGATCAGTTGATGTTACTTCTTCGAGGTACAGCCAGTCACTTTGTTTTGTTTTTCCGAGAAAGATCTTTCAGACGCACGTAAGTCTCTAATTAACTGGTAAGTCACTGTATTAAAAAAAAAACAACAAAAAAACGTTTTAATGGAGTTGTTCTACCTCGAAAACATTTTATTGAATACAAGTTGTTTTGAAAACTGTGGTCTGAAAAAACACATTTCTGTACCTGTATGCACTTCAGTGGCTCAGCGGTATGTTTGAGGGCTTATAACGCTAAAATTATGGTTCGATACCTGTGGTAAACACAGCACAAATAGCCCATTGTGTAGCTTTGTCCTTAACGACAATAAGATTAAGAAATATGTAACTTTTACGGGTTTGCACTGTTAGTGGTCACTCTGATATAAACACAACAGGAAAACTAGTATAAATGACACTAGGATGGTTTCTGCATACAGGAAATGCAGTTATAACACTTACAACTTATTGGCTTTAGAGTGTATATTTAGGATGTATCTATTCTTGAATACAACTTGTTTTAAGAGCTGCTGTCTAAAGGCATACAAATAAACACGTATGTATGTCTGTAATTGTAAATAACCCACTTTAAAACCGACACGAGTTAGAATAATTGAACTGTCGTTGTTTCTTATGTGGTAAATGTAGTTTATTTCTAAACTTTAACTTGGAGCTAAACCGTGAGATATAAGTACGTCCACCGCTAGTACAGCGGTAAGTCTACGGATTTATAATGCTAAAATTAGGGGTTCGATTCCCCTCGGTGGGCTGAACAGATAGACCGATGTGGCTTTGCTATAAGAAAAACACACAAACAATATAAATACGATATATCTGTTATTATTATATTGGGACAAAAAATGACTATGTGTTTGTTTTATTTCGTAAGTGTTCAGGCGTATGAATTTTATGAAACAGTCCACTGTCGTATTTAATTATATAGTATCGTTATCAAAGGTTATTCATTACGAAGTACGGATATAGAGCCGTACACACCGAAGTAAGGAGACTGACTTTCTTTTTATAAGAAAGTAAAATAGCTAATGTTTTGACTTCTAAGAACAAACGCCGTCTAAAACTAAATAGATTAATTCACTCGGTCTATGTTGTCATGCGCATAGTCGTAAGGGGTATATTTAAACCACGATGGTTGTTTGTTTGTGTATATTTAAACACAAAGCTACACCATAGGCTATCTGTGCTCTGCCCATCTCATGTATCGAATTCCAATTTTTAACGTCATAAGCTTTTGGATTTAACTGTGAGCCACCGTCGAAGAAGATGAAAACAAGTCATATGATCTCTTTAGTGCAAGGTTACACAATGGTTTTTTTTTTCACTAATCCTAGATTTTTGCGTCGTAAATCCATAGCCTTAGTACTGTGTATTTAAAATAGAGTAAGATAGTTTTGAAAGACTAAACTGTAATAAAGCTATGTATATATTTGGTCGTTTTGGAAAAAGACGAAGTGATGAAATATAGTTACCTGTTGCTGATGTTCGTTTTTAATTGTCTGTTGGACTGGAGTTATTGTTATGTGGTGTTTGTCGTGGTATATGTGTACTACTTTATTCTAACAGCTGAGAAAGAGTTATTGTGTGTTTCTGTTTTTCTTATATCAAAGCCACATTGGGCTATCTGCTGAGCCCACCGAGGGGAATCGAACCCCTGATTTTAGGGTTGTAAATCCGTAGACATACCGCTGTATTAGCGGGGGGCGAAACACTTATTAATAAAATAAAATCTTTAGATATCTACTATTACCTGACGTGTATTAGAAAAAAATCAAATCTCCGGATAATCGAGATTGACTAGAAAGCATCACTGTGAAAGTGGACATATGTATTCAATTACTTCATTCGATGTAACAAAAACATAAGAGAATCTCAATACCAATGCACTTGAAATTCCTTTAGGCAGAAAAAGAATAAAATGATCTATGTTTGTTTGTTTATAGTTAAACATAAAGCTACACAAGGGGTTATCTGTGCTCCGCCCACCAATGGTATCGAAACTCTATTTCTAGCGTTGTAAGTCCGCAGGCATACCGATGTGCCACCATTAATCTATGGGACTTTTTTTTTTTCCTTCTTATTAGCTATATTTTTGTGCGCCAACAGTACCGAGTGTGGGGCGCGAGTACGCCCGATGAGATTTTATTACTCATCAGGATATCTATCTCAAATTGAATTTTGTTTTTAGACAGGGTTAGAGTAAATTAATCTATGAGACTTTAAGGGCGAACAAATGCGTCAGCAGAAAAGGCTTGACCTCCTGAGTTAAAAATTACAATTATATCTTAAATCGGCTAAGAGATGATCTTAATTTAAGCTTTGTGCTGTAGTAACACGATGTAGGTAGTTCTTTAAACCTGCGTCATTGGAGCTCCTACTGTATACTTTGTTTTGAATTTCGCACACACGAGGGCTATCTTTGTATAGACTAGAGGGAATGCAAACAGTCATTACCACCCACTGCAAACCCCTTTGGCTACTCTTTTAACAACAAATAGTAGGATTGACCGTAACATTACAGCACCCCCACGGTTGAAAGAGCAAACGTGCGACGGGGATTCGAACCCGCGACGCTCAGATTACGAGTCGAGCACCTAACCACCTGACCATGCTGAGTCACGAGTAGGTGCATGTTTATGAAAATGTGTTTTGTGTAGCTTTCTAATAAATGTAACTGTAAACAAAAATACCTCAGATACAAACCAGTTATTAACTCCTATAAGTTCAATAATAACTTTGAGCAAGAAATGAATCACAATAAATATTTTTCTTACAGAATATTCAGGTAAAATTTATGTGTATGTGAGAAAGACTGTGTACAAACAATCTGTTTGTGTACAGATCTTTGGCACAACACAGCTGGAGACGATCTGTTGATCTACTTTTATCGCTAAATTTATTAACAAAATCAGATCCCACTTCTGGCAGATATTTCAAACTCAAGTAATATTTGAATCTTTGTATTGTTTTTCTTCCTCTAATGCATTTAAAGTCACAAGTTCTGACTGATAAAACCGAGGTAGGTTTTCCGTTTGCTTTTAAGTTTTCTATAAACTTTTCCCTTAAAGTTGCTTCTTTTTCTTTTCATAATTCTTGCCTTGTCTGGGACTCTTGGTCATTTCCATTTCATTGCTCATCACAGATACAACGTGTGCTATTTCTTACTTTTTATAATTCTTGCCTTGTCTGGGACTTTTGGTCATTTCCATTTCACTGCTCATCACAGAAAACACGTGTATATCACATGCTATTTCTTTCTTTTCATAATTCTTGCCTTGTCTGGGACTCTTGGTCATTTCCATTTTACCGTTCATCACAGATACCACGTGTATATCACATGCTATTTCTTTCTTTTCATAATTCTTGCCTTGTCTGGGACTTTTGGTCATTTCCATTTCATTGCTCATCACAGATACAACGTGTGCTATTTCTTACTTTTTATAATTCTTGCCTTGTCTGGGACTTTTGGTCATTTCCATTTCACTGCTCATCACAGAAAACACGTGTATATCACATGCTATTTCTTTCTTTTCATAATTCTTGCCTTGTCTGGGACTCTTGGTCATTTCCATTTTACTGTTCATCACAGATACCACGTGTATATCACATGCTATTTCTTTCTTTTCATAATTCTTGCCTTGTCTGGGACTTTTGGTCATTTCCATTTCATCGTTCATCACAGATACCACGTGTATATCACATGCTATTTCTTTCTTTTCATAATTCTTGCCTTGTCTGGGACTTTTGGTCATTTCCGTTTCATTGCTCATCTCAGATACCACGTGTATATTACATGTTATTTCTTTCTTTTCATAATTCTTGCCTTGTCTGGGACTCTTGGTCATTTCCATTTTACCGTTCATCACAGATACCACGTGTATATCACATGCTATTTCTTTCTTTTATAATTCTTGCCTTGTCTGGGACTCTTGGTCATTTCCATTTTACTGTTCATCACAGATACCACGTGTATATCACATGCTATTTCTTTCTTTTCATACTTCTTGCCTTGTCTGGGACTCTTGGTCATTTCCATTTTACTGTTCATCACAGATACCACGTGTATATCACATGCTATTTCTTTCTTTTCATAATTCTTGCCTTGTCTGGGACTTTTGGTCATTTCCATTTCATCGTTCATCACAGATACCACGTGTATATCACATGCTATTTCTTTCTTTTCATAATTCTTGCCTTGTCTGGGACTTTTGGTCATTTCCGTTTCATTGCTCATCTCAGATACCACGTGTATATTACATGTTATTTCTTTCTTTTCATAATTCTTGCCTTGTCTGGGACTCTTGGTCATTTCCATTTTACCGTTCATCACAGATACTACGTGTATATCACATGCTATTTCTTTCTTTTCATAATTCTTGCCTTGTCTGGGACTTTTGGTCATTTCCGTTTCATTGCTCATCTCAGATACCACGTGTATATTACATGTTATTTCTTTCTTTTCATAATTCTTGCCTTGTCTGGGACTCTTGGTCATTTCCATTTTACCGTTCATCACAGATACTACGTGTATATTACATGCTATTTCTTTCTTTTCATAATTCTTGCCTTGTCTGGGACTCTTCGTCATTTCCATTTTACCGTTCATCACAGATACCACGTGTATATCACATGCTATTTCTTTCTTTTCATACTTCTTGCCTTGTCTGGGACTCTTGGTCATTTCCATTTTACCGTTCATCACAGATACCACGTGTATATCACATGCTATTTCTTTCTTTTCATACTTCTTGCCTTGTCTGGGACTCTTGGTCATTTCCATTTTACTGTTCATCACAGATACCACGTGTATATCACATGCTATTTCTTTCTTTTCATACTTCTTGCCTTGTCTGGGACTCTTGGTCATTTCCATTTTACTGTTCATCACAGATACCACGTGTATATCACATGCTATTTCTTTCTTTTCATACTTCTTGCCTTGTCTGGGACTCTTGGTCATTTCCATTTTACTGTTCATCACAGATACCACGTGTATATCACATACTATTTCTTTCTTTTCATACTTCTTGCCTTGTCTGGGACTCTTGGTCATTTCCATTTTACTGTTCATCACAGATACCACGTGTATATCACATGCTATTTCTTTCTTTTCATAATTCTTGCCTTGTCTGGGACTTTTGGTCATTTCCATTTCATTGCTCATCACAGATACAACGTGTGCTATTTCTTACTTTTTATAATTCTTGCCTTGTCTGGGACTTTTGGTCATTTCCATTTCACTGCTCATCACAGAAAACACGTGTATATCACATGCTATTTCTTTCTTTTCATAATTCTTGCCTTGTCTGGGACTCTTGGTCATTTCCATTTCATTGCTCATCTCAGATACCACGTGTATATTACATGTTATTTCTTTCTTTTCATAATTCTTGCCTTGTCTGGGACTCTTGGTCATTTCCATTTTACCGTTCATCACAGATACCACGTGTATATCACATGCTATTTCTTTCTTTTTATAATTCTTGCCTTGTCTGGGACTCTTGGTCATTTCCATTTTACCGTTCATCACAGATACCACGTGTATATCACATGCTATTTCTTTCTTTTCATACTTCTTGCCTTGTCTGGGACTCTTGGTCATTTCCATTTTACTGTTCATCACAGATACCACGTGTATATCACATGCTATTTCTTTCTTTTCATAATTCTTGCCTTGTCTGGGACTTTTGGTCATTTCCATTTCATTGCTCATCACAGATACCACGTGTATATCACATGCTACTTCTTTCGTTTCATAATTCTTGCCTTGTCTGGGACTTTTGGTCATTTCCATTTCATCGTTCATCACAGATACCACGTGTATATCACATGCTATTTCTTTCTTTTCATAATTCTTGCCTTGTCTGGGACTTTTGGTCATTTCCGTTTCATTGCTCATCTCAGATACCACGTGTATATTACATGTTATTTCTTTCTTTTCATAATTCTTGCCTTGTCTGGGACTCTTGGTCATTTCCATTTTACCGTTCATCACAGATACTACGTGTATATCACATGCTATTTCTTTCTTTTCATAATTCTTGCCTTGTCTGGGACTTTTGGTCATTTCCGTTTCATTGCTCATCTCAGATACCACGTGTATATTACATGTTATTTCTTTCTTTTCATAATTCTTGCCTTGTCTGGGACTCTTGGTCATTTCCATTTTACCGTTCATCACAGATACTACGTGTATATTACATGTTATTTCTTTCTTTTCATAATTCTTGCCTTGTCTGGGACTCTTGGTCATTTCCATTTTACCGTTCATCACAGATACCACGTGTATATCACATGCTATTTCTTTCTTTTTATAATTCTTGCCTTGTCTGGGACTCTTGGTCATTTCCATTTTACCGTTCATCACAGATACCACGTGTATATCACATGCTATTTCTTTCTTTTCATACTTCTTGCCTTGTCTGGGACTCTTGGTCATTTCCATTTTACTGTTCATCACAGATACCACGTGTATATCACATGCTATTTCTTTCTTTTCATAATTCTTGCCTTGTCTGGGACTTTTGGTCATTTCCATTTCATCGTTCATAACAGATACCACGTGTATATCACATGCTATTTCTTTCTTTTCATAATTCTTGCCTTGTCTGGGACTTTTGGTCATTTCCGTTTCATTGCTCATCTCAGATACCACGTGTATATTACATGTTATTTCTTTCTTTTCATAATTCTTGCCTTGTCTGGGACTCTTGGTCATTTCCATTTTACCGTTCATCACAGATACTACGTGTATATCACATGCTATTTCTTTCTTTTCATAATTCTTGCCTTGTCTGGGACTCTTCGTCATTTCCATTTTACCGTTCATCACAGATACCACGTGTATATCACATGCTATTTCTTTCTTTTCATACTTCTTGCCTTGTCTGGGACTCTTGGTCATTTCCATTTTACCGTTCATCACAGATACCACGTGTATATCACATGCTATTTCTTTCTTTTCATACTTCTTGCCTTGTCTGGGACTCTTGGTCATTTCCATTTTACTGTTCATCACAGATACCACGTGTATATCACATACTATTTCTTTCTTTTCATACTTCTTGCCTTGTCTGGGACTCTTGGTCATTTCCATTTTACTGTTCATCACAGATACCACGTGTATATCACATGCTATTTCTTTCTTTTCATACTTCTTGCCTTGTCTGGGACTCTTGGTCATTTCCATTTTACTGTTCATCACAGATACCACGTGTATATCACATACTATTTCTTTCTTTTCATACTTCTTGCCTTGTCTGGGACTCTTGGTCATTTCCATTTTACTGTTCATCACAGATACCACGTGTATATCACATGCTATTTCTTTCTTTTCATAATTCTTGCCTTGTCTGGGACTTTTGGTCATTTCCATTTCATTGCTCATCACAGATACAACGTGTGCTATTTCTTACTTTTATAATTCTTGCCTTGTCTGGGACTTTGGTCATTTCCATTTCACTGCTCATCACAGAAAACACGTGTATATCACATGCTATTTCTTTCTTTTTTCATAATTCTTGCCTTGTCTGGGACTCTTGGTCATTTCCATTTCATTGCTCATCTCAGATACCACGTGTATATTACATGTTATTTCTTTCTTTTCATAATTCTTGCCTTGTCTGGGACTCTTGGTCATTTCCATTTTACCGTTCATCACAGATACCACGTGTATATCACATGCTATTTCTTTCTTTTTATAATTCTTGCCTTGTCTGGGACTCTTGGTCATTTCCATTTTACTGTTCATCACAGATACCACGTGTATATCACATGCTATTTCTTTCTTTTCATACTTCTTGCCTTGTCTGGGACTCTTGGTCATTTCCATTTTACTGTTCATCACAGATACCACGTGTATATCACATGCTATTTCTTTCTTTTCATAATTCTTGCCTTGTCTGGGACTTTTGGTCATTTCCATTTCATTGCTCATCACAGATACCACGTGTATATCACATGCTACTTCTTTCGTTTCATAATTCTTGCCTTGTCTGGGACTTTTGGTCATTTCCATTTCATCGTTCATCACAGATACCACGTGTATATCACATGCTATTTCTTTCTTTTCATAATTCTTGCCTTGTCTGGGACTTTTGGTCATTTCCGTTTCATTGCTCATCTCAGATACCACGTGTATATTACATGTTATTTCTTTCTTTTCATAATTCTTGCCTTGTCTGGGACTCTTGGTCATTTCCATTTTACCGTTCATCACAGATACTACGTGTATATCACATGCTATTTCTTTCTTTTCATAATTCTTGCCTTGTCTGGGACTTTTGGTCATTTCCGTTTCATTGCTCATCTCAGATACCACGTGTATATTACATGTTATTTCTTTCTTTTCATAATTCTTGCCTTGTCTGGGACTCTTGGTCATTTCCATTTTACCGTTCATCACAGATACTACGTGTATATTACATGCTATTTCTTTCTTTTCATAATTCTTGCCTTGTCTGGGACTCTTCGTCATTTCCATTTTACCGTTCATCACAGATACCACGTGTATATCACATGCTATTTCTTTCTTTTCATACTTCTTGCCTTGTCTGGGACTCTTGGTCATTTCCATTTTACTGTTCATCACAGATACCACGTGTATATCACATGCTATTTCTTTCTTTTCATAATTCTTGCCTTGTCTGGGACTTTTGGTCATTTCCATTTCACTGCTCATCACAGAAAACACGTGTATATCACATGCTATTTCTTTCTTTTCATAATTCTTGCCTGACTCTTGGTCATTTCCATTTTACCGTTCATCACAGATACCACGTGTATATCACATGCTATTTCTTTCTTTTCATACTTCTTGCCTTGTCTGGGACTCTTGGTCATTTCCATTTTACTGTTCATCACAGATACCACGTGTATATCACATGCTATTTCTTTCTTTTCATAATTCTTGCCTTGTCTGGGACATTTGGTCATTTCCATTTCATTGCTCATCACAGATACCACGTGTATATCACATGCTATTTCTTCCTTTTTATAATTCTTGCCATGTCTGGGACTCTTAGTCATTTCCATTTTACTGTTCATCACAGATACCACGTGCATATCACATGCTACTTCTTTCTTTTTATAATTCTTGTTTTGTCTGGGACTTTTGGTCATTTCCGTTTCATTGCTCATCTCAGATACCACGTGTATATCACATGCTATTTCTTTCTTTTCATAATTCTTGCCTTGTCTGGGACTCTTGGTCATTTCCATTTTACCGTTCATCATAGATACTACGTGTATATTACATGCTATTTCTATCTTTTCATACTTCTTGCCTTGTCTGGGACTCTTGGTCATTTCCATTTTACTGTTCATCACAGATACCACGTGTATATCACATGCTATTTCTTTCTTTTCATAATTCTTGCCTTGTCTGGGACTTTTGGTCATTTCCATTTCATTGCTCTTCACAGATACAACGTGTGCTATTTCTTACTTTTTATAATTCTTGCCTTGTCTGGGACTCTTGGTCATTTCCATTTTACTGTTCATCACAGATACCACGTGTATATCACATGCTACTTCTTTCTTTTCATAATTCTTGCCTTGTCTGAGACTCTTGGTCATTTCCATTTTACTGTTCATCACGGATACCACGTGTATATCACTTGGTATTTCTTTCTTTTTCACGTTTTTGCTTTCTTTGAGACACTTAGTCATTTCCATTTATATACGACCTTTGAACGTAAAAAGGAAGATAAAATGTCTTTATTTCTAAAAACGCTGCTGATGCAAAGAGACGATTTGATAACAATTCGGAGTTTAATCTAGGGGGTATAGAAGAACCTGAGTAGTTTGTTGAGTTGGGTTTAACTCAGGGTCTTGTACCCGTAGTTCAAACTCGCAATTGTCTCCAAATCGCCACTTTGTACTAGTGGCGCTTTTTAAAAACAAAAAAATTTTATCTTCATTTTTACGTTCAAAGGTCGTATGTAAATACACATGTAAATATATATTTACAAATACGCGCCTTGAAACACATGGAAGTTTCTTTGAGAAGGAACTTTAATTTCAAGATCTCATGTTACATCACGGTATTCTGTCTTCCCACTTTTCTCTAAGTCTCTGCTCAATTATACTGTTGTGAAGAAATTGCACTGAATCTTTAGTAACATCAGGCTTGTTCTAAATTCTGATAATTTTTTCACTTTACCAGAATATATTGTACTGTTTACTTTATATAAATATCCATACTTTTCCTTATATTGACATTTGTAATGAATGAAACGTTAGTTTATAGTGTAAGGCTTAACTATGGAAATTCAAGAACGTTTTAAAGATGAAATGTAATGTATAGTTAAGGCTTAATTATGGAAATTAAAGTATTTTTTAGGTATAAAAGGAAATGCATAGTTTTAGGCTTAACAACAAAAATTAAAAAATGTTTTAGGAATGAAACGTAATGTATAGTTTAAGGTTCAATTATGGAAATTCAATAATGTTTTAGAGATGAAACGTAGCCTATAGTTTAAGGCTTAATTATGGAAATTCAAGTATTTTTTTAGGTATGAAAGGTAATGCATAGTTTAAGGCTAAACTGTGAAAATTCAATGTTTTAGGGATAAAACGTAATGTATAGTTTAAGGTTCAATTATGGAAATTCAATAATGTTCTGTGGATAAAACGTAATGTATAGTTTAAGGCTTAACTATGAAAACTCAGGAATGTTGTGGGAAATGTTTACAATTTAATGTTTTCTTGAACATTCTTTAACTTTATCTGATTTCGACAATAGACCAGTGTCGGTTATTTTGAAAATTGTTCATATTCCTCATTGTAAGACTAATCTTGTTTATGTAAGACGGTTATTAAATAATCATCCCATTTCACGCGCTGAGCTCGTTATTATGCCCCGGATGTATACAATATCCTGATAAGCCATATAAAATCACACAGTAAGAACAGTTTCATCGTCCTAACTGTTTCTTGTTTTCTCAGTTGTTTTACAGGTATATAAGTACAGTTTTTGAAAAAGTGACTGAAATAACAAATATTTTAATTTACTTAATTGTCAAAGTACAGAAGTTTCTGATTTATGACAGCTACTTTGTGTCGTAGACACCCATTTAAACATATACTAACAACTTATATAAAACTTTCATAAAAATATGATATATTTATTTGTAAGTCGTGGAGTAACAGCTAAAACACATGGCTTGGTTACTTTAATGCAAAATCCGAATAACTATAGAAGCAGCAATGTGATAGGTATATTTATAATATTTGAATATTAATAGCCGAACTGAGTTGTTGAACACTAGCCAGTCTGGTAGCTGTAAATAAAGATCGAAATTTGCTGCTTTTTATCCTGACCATTTGATGTTATTTCTAGTAGATAAACCCAGGCGTCAAAGTTAATAACTTCGTGCGCGTATGTAAGTGTGAACAAGGAAACGGACGTTCAAATTAGAGTTTGTTTTGAATTTCACGCAAAGCTACTCGAGGGCTATCTGCGCTAACCGTTCCTAATTTTGCAGTGTAAGACTAGAGGGAAGGCAGCTAGTCATCACCACCCATCGCCAACTCTTGAGCTACTATTTTACTAACGAATAGTGGGATTGACCGTAACATTATAACGCCCCAACAGCTGAAAGAGCGAGCATGTTTGCTGTGACGGGGATTCGAACTCGCGACCCTCGGATTACGAGTCGAGTACCTTAACCACCTGGCCATGCCGGACCGACGGACATCCAAATAAGAGTTGAAATGCTACCGAAATCCACCTAAAGTCACCAACAAAATAATTTATTGTCGATTAAGTCCATTACTAAAGTGTATTTAAAATACTACCGTATGACTATAGCCGTATTATGGTGTGTATAACGGTTTATTATTAAACACACAACTATACAATGAGCTACATGTGCTGCGCCCGCCGCGGGTGACGAAATCTGGTATTTAGCATTATAAGCCCTCGCTTATTCCTCGGTAGGATAGTGATAAATTTGCGGACTTAAAATGATAAAATCCATCGATTCCATTCGATGGACACACTAGATATCCCGATATAGCTTTGCTTTAAAAGAAACAAAATAAGCCTTCTCATTTACTGCTGAGCCACTAGGTGGCAATAAGCTTTAGCTGCCAGTTCTGGAACAAACACTGTTATATTAATATATATGCGTATAACACCAATTAAAAAACAAACACTCTATATGATTCGTTGCTACCACGTTACTAATCACATTACGATGCTAAGACTAACAATCTTTATGTATTTGAACATAGAAATAAATATTATGCAGTACTGTCAAGGTATAGATTTAACTTGGTATGAATGAAGAAGTAATTTCTATAGTGTTTTTTAACACGACTTTACTATCTGCTAAATATGATGGTTATTTTTCATGAAACTCGAGAGAGGTGTAATGCAAGGTTTGATCCTTGAAATGTTATTCCTGCCTGCCCTTAAAAACATCATATTGTGATATGACACCTAGTGGTTAGAGAACAGAATAAACACTTTTGTATGAATAAAATCCATGCCTTAGGCCATGTTTGATTTGTCTGTTTCGTTCCGGTTTAGACAAGCATAATAATAATAATTATTTTTTTACAAATGGAACTATTATGCATTGGTTTTCTCAAGATGATGAATGGACTAGACAAATAAGGTATTCAAGTCTTTTTAAGCCATTATCTAGTGGTAGAAATTGGCAGAGTTTGAAACATGTAGAAACTCTCGTTCATTATACCAATATTTTAAAATAATTTAAATTAACTTTAAGATTCAAATGAAACAGCTCTAATATTTAAACATGACGTCTTACAGCTGTTTTTTGTTAATGAAAATTAACGTTCAGCTTATAGAAACGCGAAGTAGGTGTGTCAAGCTACGTCTAGACTCATTTATTATTCGCAAGTTAAGTTATAGCTTTGTATAGCAACTGAATAGTATTTATAAGGAAATGATAGGTTGTTGCAGGTCATATTAGTCCATTTCTAACTATTGCTATTAAGGTGTACGTGACTTCTTCTACTAAAGAAGTGGTGTAATAATTTTACGGTTTCGTCATTATATAGATATACAAATTATGCTTCTTTGGATGAATTCTGACTTTAATAACGAATTTTTCTAGATTTCTGGGAGAAACTTTTCACTAATAAATGATTGGATTGTGAGATGAATCGTTGATTCTATAAATAATTTGTACTAGTCGGTTTTCTTCTTGCAAGAAGTAAAATCGCACGAAAAAGGAAGAAACGTAAAATATAATTGACAACACCAGTCAAGATTTGCGAGAGGTGGACATTTCTCTTATTACATGAATATTATGAGATTTTTAAATCGATGTGACAGTGGCGACAGTACGTATAAACTTATAACCAAAAAACATAAGTTGGTAGAAAGTGGGCTCAGTTGGGCATTGCAAGAAGGTTTCTTTGTTTGCTCGAAGTTAAGCACAAAGCTGCACGATGGGCTATCTGTGCTTTGCTCACCACGGGTATCGGAACCCGGATTTTTAGCGGTGTAAGTTTGAAGTATTACCGCTGTACCACAGAGGGGTGCAATAAATAGTATCATCTTCCATTGTCTTAACGTCTCGTCTGTGTTCAGGCGCCGACGAAATTGCACCCCTGTGGCACAGGGGAATGTCTCTGGATGGACAACGCTAAAAACAGGATTTCGATACCTGTGGTGTCCATAGCATCAATAGCCCGTTGTGTAGCTTTGTGCTTAATTTCAAACAAACAGATCTCTACATTGTCACTTCTTATTCAGGTACATATAAAATAGATGGAAGATAAAGAATAAAAAACGAACAAAAACAAACTATTATGGTAAATGTAACTGTATACACCGCACACAAAACAAACTATTATGGTAAATGTAACTGTATACACCACAAAAAAAAAACAAACTATTATGGTAAATGTAACTGTATACACCACACACAAAAACAAACTATAATGGTAAATGTTACTATATACATCACACACAAAACAAACTGTTATGGTAAATGTAACTGTATACACCACACACAAAAGCAAACTATTATGGTAAATGTATTTGTATACCCCCCACACAAAACAAACTATGATGGTAAATGTAACTGTATACACCACACACAAAATGAACTATAATGGTAAATGTTACTATATACATCACACACAAAAACAAACTATTATGGTAAATGTAACTGTATACACCACACACAAAAGCAAACTATTATGGTAAATGTATTTGTATACCCCCCACACAAAACAAACTATGATGGTAAATGTAACTGTATACACCACACACAAAATGAACTATAATGGTAAATGTTACTATATACATCACACACAAAAACAAACTATTATGGTAAATGTAACTGTATACACCACACACAAAAGCAAACTATTATGGTAAATGTATTTGTATACCCCCCACACAAAACAAACTATGATGGTAAATGTTACTATATACATCACACACAAAAACAAACTATTATGGTAAATGTTACTATATACATCACACACAAAACAAACTGTTATGGTAAATGTAACTGTATACACCACACACAAAACAAACTATTATGGTAAATGTAACTGTATACACCACACACAAAATGAACTATAATGGTAAATGTTACTATATACATCACACACAAAAACAAACTGTTATGGTAAATGTAACTGTATACACCACACACAAAAGCAAACTATTATGGTAAATGTATTTGTATACCCCCCACACAAAACAAACTATGATGGTAAATGTAACTGTATACACCACACACAAAAACAAACTATAATGGTAAATGTTACTATATACATCACACACAAAACAAACTGTTATGGTAAATGTAACTGTATACACCACACACAAAAACAAACTATAATGGTAAATGTTACTATATACATCACACACAAAACAAACTGTTATGGTAAATGTAACTGTATACACCACACAGAAAAGCAAACTATTATGGTAAATGTATTTGTATACCCCCCACACAAAACAAACTATGATGGTAAATGTAACTGTATACACCACACCCAAAATGAACTATAATGGTAAATGTTACTATATACATCACACACAAAAACAAACTATTATGGTAAATGTAACTGTATTCACCACACAAAAAAAACCATTATGGTAAATGTAACTGTATACACCACACTAAAAAATATATTATGGTAAATGTAACTGTGTACATTACACACAAAAACAATTATGGTAAATGTAACATACACCACACACAAAAACAATTATAGTAAATCTGTATACACCACACACAAAAACAATTATAGTAAATCTGTATACACCACACACAAAACAAACTGTTATGGTAAATGTAACTGTATACACCACACACAAAAACAAACTATAATGGTAAATGTTACTATATACATCACACACAAAACAAACTGTTATGGTAAATGTAACTGTATACACCACACACAAAAGCAAACTATTATGGTAAATGTAACTATATACACCACACACAAAAACGAACTGTTATGGTAAATGTAACTGTATACACCACACACAAAACAAACTATTATGGTAAATGTAACTGTATACATCACACAAAAAAACAAACTATTATGGTAAATGTAACTGTATACACCACACACAAAACAAACTATTATGGTAAATGTAACTGTATACACCACACAAAAAAAACAAACTATTATGGTAAATGTAACTGTATACACCACACACAAAACAAACTATTATGGTATATGTAACTGTATACACCACACACAAAACAAACTATTATGGTATATGTAACTGTATACGCCACACACAAAAACAAACTATAATGGTAAATGTAACTGTATTCACCACACAAAAAAACAAATTATTATGGTAAATGTAACTATATACACCACACAAAAAAACAAACTATTATAGTAAATGTAACTGTATTCACCACACAAAAAAACAAACTATTATGGTAAATGTAAATGTATACACCACACTAAAAAAAACCATTATGGTAAATGTAACTGAATAAATCACACACAAAACAAACTATTATGGTAAATGTAACTGTATACACCACACACAAAAACAAACTTTAATGGTAAATGTAACTGTATACACCACACACAAAATGAACTATAATGGTAAATGTTACTATATACATCACACACAAAAACGAACTGTTATGGTAAATGTAACTGTATACACCACACACAAAACAAAATATTATGGTAAATGTAACTGTATACATCACACAAAAAAACAAACTATTATGGTAAATGTAACTGTATACACCACACAAAAAACAAACTATTATGGTAAATGTAACTATATACACTACACACAAAAAAAACTATTATGGTCAATGTAACTGAATACACCACACACAAAACAAACTATTATGGTAAATGTAACTGTATACACCACACACAAAAACAAACTATAATGGTAAATGTAACTGTATGCACCACACACAAAATGAACTATAATGGTAAATGTTACTATATACACCACACACACAAAACAAACTATTATGGTAAATGTAACTGTATACACCACACACAAAATGAACTATAATGGTAAATGTTACTATATACATCACACACAAAAACAAACTATTATGGTAAATGTAACTGTATACACCACATTCAAAAACAAACTCTTATGGTAAATGTAACTGTGTAGATCACATACAAAAACAACTATGGTAAATGTAACTGTATACACCACACACAAAATGAACTATAATGGTAAATGTTACTATATACATCACACATAAAAACAAACTATAATGGTAAATGTAACTGTATACACCACACACACAAAACAAACTATTATTGTAAATGCAACTGTATACACTACACACAAAATGAACTATAATGGTAAATGTTACTATATACATCACACACAAAACAAACTATTATGGTAAATGTAACTGTGTACATCACACACAAAAACTATTATGGTAAATGTAACTGTATATCCCACACACAAAACAAACTTTTATGGCAAATGTAACTGTGTACATCACACACAAAAACTATTATGGTAAATGTAACTGTATACAACACACAAAAAACAAACTATTATGGTAAATGTAACTGTATACACCACACACAAAAACAAACTATTATGGTAAATGCAACTGTATACAACACACACAAAACAAACTATTATGGTAAATGTAACTGTATACACCACACACAAAAACAAACTATAATGGTATATGTAACTGTATACGCCACACACAAAATGAACTATAATGGTAAATGTATCTGTATACTCCCACACAAAACAAACTATTATGGTAAATGTAACTGTATACACCACACACAAAAACAAACTATAATGGTAAATGTAACTGTATACGCCACACACAAAATGAACTATAATGGTAAATGTATCTGTATACACCACACACAAAACAAACTATTATGGTAAATGTAACTGTATACACCACACACAAAAACAAACTATAATGGTATATGTAACTGTATACGCCACACACAAAATGAACTATAATGGTAAATGTATCTGTATACTCCCACACAAAACAAACTATTATGGTAAATGTAACTGTATACACCACACACAAAAACAAACTATAATGGTAAATGTAACTGTATACGTCACACACAAAATGAACTATAATGGTAAATGTAACTGTATACACCACACACAAAAACAAACTATGATGGTAAATGTAACTGTATACACCACACACAAAATGAACTATAATGGTAAATGTATCTGTATACTCCCACACAAAACAAACTATTATGGTAAATGCAACTGTGTACATCACACACAAATACAATTATGGTAAATGTAACTATATACACTACACACAAAAAAAACTATTATGGTAAATGTAACTGAATACACCACACACAAAAACAAACTATTATGGTAAATATAACTGTGTACATCACACACAAAAACAAATATGGTAAATGTAACTGTATGCACCACACACAAAAACAATTATGGTAAATGTAACACTATACACCACACACAAAAACAAACTATTATGTTAAATGTAACTGTGTACACCACACACTAAAAAACTGTTATGGTAAATTTAATTGTATACACCACAGTTTTCTACCCCTAAGTGTCAAATACATTAATTGTTTTTTTCTAGAACGTTTTGGAATATTTTATCGTGTATAAAACATATCCTGTAAGTCTTGGCTATTTCATCATTTGCAAGCTTTTCTTTTATTTTTTACAGAATAAATAAAATTGTTAAATTGTCATTAGTCCTAGTTTAACGTGCACAATATAATATATATACTTAAACAACCAATTGTGATGGCTGACAGGACGAAATAAATACAGAATTTCTTTGCTTTTAAATTTTATATTATACCGAATGATAACAATGTATCATTAGATAAACATATCACGAAGTTTATTATTATTGTGTTGATAACTGTTTTGAAAGACATTTCTGACATCGACAGGACTTTATGTGGGTGAAAGATTAACCGCATTCCTGACTTTTGGGACCCATGAACTTATACTGAGGACCAACCCGCCAGCCATAAAGTATAAAACGTGGCATATATTTCAAGGGTTTTCCCCCAGTTGGTATTCCCCATATTTTTTTTATTTCTTTCATGCGTACGTTTTCTATGGATATGCGTTTTGAACAAAAATATAATACATTATCATGGCTACGTGAAAATGTTAATCAAATAAAAAGTATGCTATCAACCTTGTCCAAAGGGTTGTTTATTTTAGAACAAAACTTTCTTAGTTATCTACTGTGTTCACTGCGGGTAGGCCTAGCATGGTCAGGTGGTTAGGGCACCCAATTGCTAATTTGCGGTTCGAATTCCCTTCACATCAAACATGCTTGTTCTTGAAGCCGTGGGTGCGTTATAATATGACGGTCAATCACACTATTCGTTGGTAAAAGTGTAGCCTAAGAACTTGCGGTGATTGGTAATGAGTAGCTGCCTTCTCTCTAGTCTTACACCGTTAAATTAGAGACGGCTAGTGCAGATATCCCTCGTGTAGCTTTGCTCGAAATTAAAAAACCAAACCACTGCGGTGAATCAAAATCCGGATTTTAGCTTCTTAAGTCCGCTGGTTTGTCGCTGTATTACCGACAGGACTGTAACCGAGTTAAGCTAACGTTTCAACAGCTTCATTGCTAATTTTTTCTTTTACTTATTCTAGAACATGATGATTCAGTTGGGCACCTCCTGGCCGCATCCGGTACGATGTTTTAAATTTATTCAGCTTGCACGTTAATTTATTAATCAACACATGTTAAATTTCAGTTTTAAACACTGAACAATTTACTCATAAGTAAATTATAATAGGAATTTTTTTTATTTCAGTTAAGTCGAATAAATAAGAAAGTATGGCGCCCTATAACTTTCCAACCTCTATAGTTCAGCCTCTATACGTAAAAGTAAGTATGCTTCACTATAATGTACGCAATATGCGGATCACAGGTTCGAAACACTCTTCCACTAATATTTTTATCTTTTAGGTCGTGGGGCGTTATTCTGTGACGTTCAATCCGATATTCGCTGGTAAAAGTATAGCCCAAAAGTTGGCGGTGGGTGGTGATGGCCATCTGCTTTCCATCTAGTCCTTCACTGCTCAATTAAGATTGGCTAGCGTAAGAAGCCTCGTATAGTTTTGCACGAATTTCAATTTCAAGTTCTGATATTTTAAGACTGTTATTGTTTGTTTAAGATATCAAACCTTAATCGGTTTAACCAATATCAAGGAGTGGTTGGCTGCATTCATTGTGCAAAGCGTTATTTCCTGAGAGTTATCATCAAATAATATTTTAACATAAACTTGTTTTCAGGTTTGAAAATATGCTGTTATAGTGTTGATAATTTGAGCTACACTAATACTAACACTCAGAAACCACAGCATTTGTTTTTACGTCTTAACAATGATATACATCACTATTAATGTACTTGTAGTTTCTGTTACTTAAGGACATTAGTTTGTTTGAAATTTCTCACAAAGCTACACGAGGGCTATCTGCGCTAGCCGCCCCTAATTCAGCAGTGAAAGGCTAGAGGGAAGGGAGCTAGTCGTGGCCACCCACCGTCAAATCTGGGACTACTTTTTACCAACAAAATGGAAGATTGATCGAACATTATAACGCCCACCAATAAAATAACGAACATAATTGATGGGACGGGCTTAAGTAGTTTATAACCTTATTATTTAAAAAATGGAACAAACATTCATGAACAATGTGAATCTTTCTTTTTTTATATACAATCTTATTTTTTCACGAGGAAACTTTTCTTTTATCATATGAAATTACAAGTTGTTTAATCATCTTTATGTAATTCAGAGGCTGGTATTTTAAAGAGCTGCTGTTTTATTACATCTCATGTGATGTAGATTCCACAACTTTGAAATATATATTTTCCACAGTCTTATATAAATGGCATAAGTTGATGTGATTTTTAAAGATTCGTTGAACACCCGGCGTCAATCCCCTACTGAACAAGTATATGGTATGCTGTTGGTTAGTTTGAGAGTTCCAAGTTCTGGTTAGTTAGGATACGTTGAGAGTTCCAATTTTTAGTTCGTTGATTCTTTATGTGTGTGTGTTCTCATATAGCAAAGCCACATCTGCCTATCTGTTGAGTCTACCGAGGGGAATCGAACCCCTTATTTTAGCGTTGTAAATCCGTATACTTATGCAGTCACAGCGGAGGACTTGATTCTTTATACAAAATTCTTTAATTTCACTCACAGGTTCTTGGAATAAACACATATTCATTCAAGTAAAGAAAGCAAACAAAAACTAAAGCGTCTGAAGCTGTAAAGTAGTTATTATTCTTGAGAATTCATGAAGTGCTTGAGGACACTGCCCTTGTAGTACGCGTCAGATAGAGAGGGTAGGGAAATAAGCGTGGAAGGCATCATGTGGGTTTCCCTAAAACTCTCCCGCCACGTCTGTATCGTTTGTTATTCAGCGCAAATCTACACAGCGGGCTATCTGTGCTCTGCCCAACACGGATATTGAAACTCGATTTTTAGTGCGAAATGTCATTAGTCTTATCAGTGAGGTACCAGGGGGAAGTCTACACCTAAGTTTGTTCGAGAAGCTATTCAGAGTTTCTGTCACTCTGTGTTTCTTTTTGTCATGTGTAAAGGATTGGATTAACACTGTAAATATCTCGAACACTACGAAAAAAAAAGCCCAACAAAAACGTTTAGGCTGATAATGTTCAGAAAAGCAAATAATAGGCTTAATGAAATCAGGGTTCATGTGGGAAACATGCCAAAGTCGGACGAAATCAATTATCGTCATGAAGATAAATCCCATAATATTTCTAACTATTACGCTACTTGTGATAAGAATGTACAGATAACTTCACAACTAATAACACTCAACTGAGAAGCTGGAAAATATAGAACTTCTAATGTCATTTCTAACGGACCATTATAGCTGACGAAATAAGACGCGTGGTGGATTGTTACTAGGGTAAGTATAGTATGACAGCGAACATTTTAATGAATATATTTCGAAGGGAAATAAACGCCTTGAAATTCTAAAATAACTATATTTTTATGCTTTCTTTTTTATAGCGTATAACGTAAACCATAAAAGACTATTTTTCATGAATCATTTTTAATGATCTTTTTGGCGCCACTTTAAGTAGATAGATGGCAGAAGTAACTAGTGTAAAAGTTAGTGAGAAGTTGTTATTTTGAATTTAGCACAAAGCTACACAATGGGCTATCTGTGCTCTGCCCACCACGGGTATCGAAACCCGGATTTTTGCGTGTAAGTCCGCAGACATACCGCTGAGCCACTGGGGTGCAGTTAGTGAGAAGTGTGAAACAGTGGAAATTGTTACTAAGGCTTATTACAGAAAAGACAATAAAGTAGGTAAGAGGTATGAAACTATAGTATAAATAAACTGCATTTCTATAATAATAATTATAATTATAATGATATTTTAATTTATAAAGGAAGATATATTGGATAAACTTTGACTGATTTTATTTATTTTTGAACATTTTGGTACGCAATTTATTTATACATGCAGTGTTTGTTTTGAATTTCGCACAAAGCTACGCGAGGGCTATCTGTGTTGGCCGTCCCTAATTTAGCAATGTAAGAGGGAAGGCGCTTAGTCATCGCCACCCACCGCCAACTCTTGGGCTACTCTTTTACCAAAGAATAGTGGGATTAACCGTCACATTATAATGCTCATACGACTGAAAGGGCGAGTATGTTTGGTGTGACGGGGATGCGAACCCGCAACCTTCAGATTACGAGTCGCACGCCTTAACACGCTTGGCCATGCCGGGCCTACATGCAGTGTATTGTATGTTTGTACATTTCGAAAAAATATATTTTCAAACTTAATAAATTTAATCAGCGGTAGAATATATAATAATCGTTTAAAAGAGCACCATAGTTTTATTTTCTCCTAAATTAAATAAAATATTTCAATTTCGATGGTAAACAAAATTTTTAATATGTAGAAGAGTAATATTCTATTTATATTCTATTGTTCAGTAAAAATAGTGATAATCTTTCGAATATAGAAGCTGAAGTCCAAATAGAGAAAAATAGGTGACGACTTTATTAAGATACAAACTATTATCGACCTGATGGTGATATAATATTTACCTAAAAACTAGTTTAGCTAAGCCTTAGTGATTCATAGTTATATTGAAAACAATTTTTAGTGCAGAGTTACTTTTAATAACATGAGGACAACTGGAGCTTACTTGGTCAATGTGAGCTTTAATTTATTATTCGAAATTATCATAGAAGAAATTAGAACAAAGGTACTGCATAAATATAAATCTTTCGTACAAAAGTTCTTACCACTTTAATATCAACCACCACCGGTTGAATATTGTTTTTATGAAATAAGCGATAACATTAACTTTATTTTTTCAAGGATTTGGAAACGAACAACTAGGCTTAACATTTTTTCTATGTTGACCATATTTATCCGAGTATAATTCAGTAAGGTTCAAGGCTTTATGTAAGTTGCATTTATTTGTGTTTATAATTAGACTGCAATAATAAGTTTTGTGTGTACTTCATCTGATGTGGAATATAACGTTCTGAGCCTTTGCTTTTTTAGGCAAACAGAGTTAATTAGTGCGAAAGTAGGCCCCGGGTGTGGCCCAGCGACCAGCTGTCCGATTATGTTTAATTCGAGAATTTACGGTTTGCGTCCCGTTACCACAAAAAGGTTTGGTTTGTATTTCGCGCAAAGCTACACGAGGGCCATCTGCGCTAGCCGTCCTTAATTTAGCAGTGTAATGACTAGAGGGAAGGCAGCTAGTCATCACCACCCACCGCCAACTCTTGGGCTACTCTTTTACCAACGAATAGTGGGATTGATCGTAAATCTGCAAAATTAGGGACGGCTAGCATAGATAGCCCTCGAGTAGCTTTGTGCGAAATTCAAAACAAACACTAAGATTATAATTTAAAAAAAAATTCTACTTTTACTAATAATACTTATAATAGCGGATACTACATTTGAATCTATGTCATGTTAGTGAAACTGAGTGTCATCATTATTTTGGTTTTTGAATTACCGTGTAATAAAAAGGAAGCGACTGAAAGAACAATAAGAAATTCAAACGTTTTGTTATGATACTTACAGACATTCTCCGAACTTGAAACTCAGTCATTACGCGGATTTTATTATAAAATAAAATACTGTCTAGTATCGTAAAGTTCTAATGATCTATTGAGGAAATATTTAAAATATCATTTCCATGAGCAATCCTAGCCATTCTTACACAAACATGCCATCATGTACATGAATTAAAACTGAACTGAACATGCTCTGTTAAACAGACTTATAAGAATTACTAAATATCGACTACTTTTCTACATAAATTTCGATAATGCCATTGAAAGTCAATGATATAATGACGACTGAGAAGTCTTTGAGTGTTATGCGTTCAGTCGATCTTTAAAATGACCAGTAATGGAACGTACATGCGGTATATTACCTTTAGTATTGAACTGCCTTCTCTCATTCTAGTTTGATTTTTTACTAGTAGCGCACTAATAACAATCCTACTATAATTAAGGTTGAGTGAAGGGCAAATTATACAGCGGGAACGCTTGGGGATGCCGATGGTGAGAATATAAGGAAATAATTAAAGCCTTGTAGTCACGAGAAACAACTTCATCAAAGTCCGTATCGCAATACCTATACTGTAGTTTATTATTTACAAGTAATAAAAGTTTTGAGAAAAAACACCCAACAACAAACATCCAGAGCTCCCACAAAGAAGTGGTTTCAGTAGAACAGAACTGTGGTTGAAATGTTATAGTTTATCAGCATGCTTTTAATAAGATCAGAAATGTGGTTGAATTGTCATAGTTTATCAATATACTCTCAGTGGTTGAAATCTAATAGTTTATCACTGTATTCTTAGTGAGATTAGAACTGTGGTTGCAACCTAATAGTTTATCAGTATACTCTTAGTGAGATCAGAACTGTGGTTGAAATCTAATAATTTATCAGTATATTCTTAGTGAGATTAGAACTGTGGTTGAAACCTAATAGTTTATCAATACACTTTTAGTGAGATCAGAACTGTGGTTGAAATCTAATAGTTTATCAATATACTCTTAGTGAGATCAGAACTGTGGTTGAAATCTAATAGTTTATCAGTATATTCTTAGTGAGATTAGAACTGTGGTTGAAACCTAATAGTTTATCGATATACTCTTAGTGAGATCAGAACTGTGGTTGAAATCTAATAGTTTATCAGTATATTCTTAGTGAGATCAGAACTGTGGTTGAAATCTAATAGTTTATCAGTATGCTTTTGGTAAGAGCGGAAATGTAGTGTTGTTGAAATGTCATAATGTGTCAGTGTACTGTAAGTAAAGCTAAACGAATAAAATATTTTTTACTTGGACAAAAGGAGTTACTAAAAACGTGCTTTGTTCGTTTCGCTTAGGATCATTGTTAAATACAAAGAACTAAATTATAATACAACTAAACTAAAAAAAAACACAATATTCGTACTCAAAGTATTAACACTATCTTTTGCGTGTAGCGCAAACCTCGGTTGTTCAACAGTTAGTTTTAAGGCTTTAACGCTAAAATCAAGGTTCGTTCCCAGTGACGTAGACACCGTTGTGCAGCTTTTCACTTAAAATAAGCGAATAAACTTTCGCGTTTGAAGTGAAGCGAAACGAAAACACAACACATGACTACACAATTCGTCGTAACAGTAGATTTTTACAGAAAGAAAAATTGTGCAGTGTTTTGATACAATAACTCAAGTAACAATGTAAGACTCGTATTTTACAGATGAGTTAAGTGAGTATTCTGTTACGTTTACTCTCGTACAGTTGTCTCTAATCCTCAAATTACTTGCTTGTTTTCATTCCTACTACTAGTGGTAAGGTTCACATATTAGATAATTTTATGTATTTTATTTGTTACAGCACCCCCTATGAAGAACTACTGAAAGGAATAATTGAGTACATTCATTCAATTTGTATGTAATAACTGTGGTTAATTGTAATATTCATTACATTCATTACGTTTCGTAAGAATCAACTGTTATTAGTGACCATCGTACGTAAAGATATTAGAAAACGTTCTTAAGAAGCCTTTAGATTTCAGACATATTACATTTCAAGTTATGTCGTTGTGATTAACTTCTTTTGCTTTGTTTTGAATTTCTCGCAAAGCTACTCGAGAGCTATCTGCACTAGCCGTCTCTAATTTAGCAGTGTAAAACTAAAAGGAAGTCAGCTAGTCATCACCACATACTGCCAATTTTTGAGCTACTCTTTTACCAACGAATAGTGGGATTGAACGCCACATTATAACGCCCTCACGACCGAAAGAGCGAGCCTGTTTGGTGTGACGGCTATTCGAATTCGCGACCATTAGATTACGAGTCGAGTGCCTTAACCACCTGGCCATGCCGGGCCGATTAACTTCTTATTGGATAAAAAAGGGAGATATACATATACGTCACATCAAACATTAGTGTTGTGCATTTAATGTATTTGAAATATTATATTTCTTTACGTGGTTCTGATAGGAAACTAAATAAAGAATATCTAATAATTTCATTGCAAATTTCTCACCCTAATTCTAAAGCTTAGGTTGGTTCATCATACAGTACTGGGAGTTTTATAACATACATATGATATTTGGAAGTGAAGCGGCAAACATATCAAAACAAGTCAGGCACGCTAAAATTTGTATATGTTGAAGGTTTTGTTCGCGTAAGTCAGCTATATATCTTGATTGATTCCTTTACATATAATAGGTATCCACACTGTATTTCTCACGGTAATTATCCTGCCATGTCAACCACTTTTTAAGAGTATTTTTACTAAGTCGGGTCAGAGAAGAAACGATAACTGGTTAATTTCATTTTTATTTTTATAATTTCTGAGTGTAAGGTAGATATACTTTGTTATTATTTCCTGTTGAAAATAATTAGTACTATTAATAGATCATTTGTTAAAGGTGAAGTTTATACACTCACGGTTTTAATCCATGTCAGTTTTAATGGGAAATTTCACTTTATTAAGCCATATAATTAAATTATGGCCATAAAAGATTTTCATCCTTCACAGTCTGGCCTTCGAAAGATTTCACCATTTTGTATCACACTTTCAACGAGCATATGTCGCATATCTCATTCTCTCATAGTGCATACTAAATGCTCCTTCGTGTGTCTCAGTGTTAAGGCATTGGGCTTATATAGCCAAAAATAAGGTTTAGATACCTCCCAGTGGGCAGAGAGAGAACTGCTTCCCCATTGTGCAGTTTTATTCTTTGCAAAATAAAAATTAACGCACTAAATTAAACTTTTAAATATTTGCAAATTACGACTTGGAACATGTTAAATACGAATGAGGTCGCGTACAAAATTCAGCCTGAGATATGATGTACTTTACCTTGTGTGAGAGGATTGTTTCATAAGATACTTTTATCATATCATACTACCTGGGGCACCCATGCCTTTGAGGAAGTTATGTAAATTCATGATTAATGAAAGGTTATTTTAGGACATTAACAATTATTTCCTTTATACGTAATTAAAACAATAGCAACAATCAAAACGCCCATAAAAACAGCAAAACATAAAATATGAAACCGTAACTTTGCATGTATCTCTTAATGGGCCCAACAAACCTTTATGCCAAATTTGGTGAATATCCATCACAAGGGGCGAAGTAGTGGGGAAAAGAAACACACGCAAAAACTCGTGTATTTGTACACTGTGAAGTATTTACATGAATATACAACGCACAGTACTATTATATATATATATATCGATGGCGCTTGTGTACTAGATTCGCGTGATACGTATTATTGACGTCATACCTACACCCTGACAATGGAGAAAAATAAAGTTCTCTGTGACGGGAAACGGAGGCGAAACGGGAAAATTGTAATCCTTATTGCAACTCGACATTTACACAGAATAAAAATTTTGCGAAGTTGGAGGTTGCTCATTGCGTAATAAAAAGCTTTTTCCAGTATCATGTAAGCAAGAGTTCCGTTATAGTATAATACATCACATTATGTATAAAGGGCTATTTCATAGGTTACTTTTATTATATCATATCATATATTTCACCTTGGTTCATGCAATATTTTTATCATATCATATACTTTACTTTATGTATAGACGATTGTTTTATGACTGCAACTCTTGTGGTCTAACTCACTATCGGTAACTACGGAGAATGTGTATTATGAGAGACGTTTTTAGTGCTTTCAGAGATATCAGTTTCTTTAGTCAGTGACCTATAGAAACTAAAAGAAATATAGTTACCGTAACATGCAGTACTAAACATGAAAAACAAAATGGATAATTTTAAATCGCATAAAGATTACATTTTGTTGAAAGAGAAATAAGTTTCTTTACTAGTGAGATTTCTTTTATCAAAAATTCAATTTCATATTTTAAAGTAGCAAAAATCCTTTTCTTACCGACTTAAAAACGACACAAATCGATTTTCTTGATTTATATTTAATTCTGTATATCTGTTGTAATTACATTTGTTTCCGTTTCTGTATAGTACCGATGGTGAAATTCTTGTTATTTCGAAACGTTCCATAAACAAATATGCCTTGTATCCTGACGTTCGTGCTGTTTTGTGATAAAGCTACGTTTTCCGGAATAATCAATAGGTGGCCGCGTGGTTTCTGTTTTGAAATAATTAAGACCTGGAGTGTTATTTGTTTGTTTGAAATTAAGCACAAAGTTACACAATGGACTGTCTGTGCTCTGCACTCCACGGATGTAGAGACATACCGCTGTGCCACTGGATGGCGGACCTTCAGTAAATAACGTGTAGGTTGCCGACCGTATGTTGCCTTATCTAAATTTCAGTTTTCGAGTTTGTTTTACTTTAATTTTACTTAGATATTGTTTTTAAATCTGGGAAGCAATTGTTCAATGTAAAATGTTTATTTGTTTCGAATTTTGCGACGAGCTATTTAAAGGCTATCTGCGCTCTCCGTCCCCAGGTTTGAAGTGATAGATTAGAGGAAGGCAGCTACTAAACGCCCTATACTGGCAATCATTAGGATACTCATTTACCAAAGAATAGTGGGATTTATCGAACATTATAACATTCTCCACGCGGCTAAATGGTATGACATGTTTGGTGACCGGAACTCATGACCTGCAGATTGCGAGTGCACTGATCGCCAGGCCGGAATACAAAATAAATAGCACTTTGTTGTGTTCATCAAACATTTTTTGATTATCAAATAGCTGTATGAAAGCAGACAATTACATGAGTTAGTTATAAAATGTATTTTACGTTGAAGTGAGTACGAAATCAAATATCACAATAGTTTTATCAAGTGATTGCAATGTTCGTCTTGGCGCAATATGTTAGGTGTTTGGTATTTCCAACCTGAATGGGCCCGGCATGGCCAGGTGATTAAGGCGCTCGACTCGTAATCCGAGGGTTGCAGGTTCGAATCCATGTCACATCAAACATGCTCGTTCTTTCAGCCGTGAGGCGTTATAGGGTGACGGTCAATCCTACTATTCGTTAGTGAAAGAGTAGACCAAGAGTTGGTGGTGGGTGATGATGACTATCTTCCCTCCCTCTAGTCTTACACTGCTAAATTATGGACGGCTAGCGCAGATAGCCCTCGAATATCTTTGCGCGAAATTCAAAACAAACCAAATCAACCTGAACGAGGTCCGACCGTAACCTAGTAATCAATGTGCGAGCGAATTTTTGTAAATTCGGGGGCTCATGGTTAACAATCCGTTGCAAGTTCAAAAACCTTATCCCATATTTAGAGCCATGGGTAAAAAAGTCACATTAAAACCTACTATTCAATCAGTGAAGAGTAGCTTAAGAGTTGGCGGTTGTTGCTGTTTGCTGTCTGTCCTCTCCAAAGTCTATCAGTTCAAATTAGGAACTGTTATTCATAGAAAGCTCTAAGTAACTTTCAAATTCTAAAACAAACAAACAACCTTGACGGCACCTTATTCAACAAGTGGATTAAAAATCTAATGAAGGACCTCAAAGATCAAGCATAGCTGTCTCTTTAAAACTGATGGCCAGAGGAACTTACTCAGTTTTTAGAAGTCACCACCTGTAGGATTTAGCACAAGAAGTACTGAAGTGAAACACTGAAATCGTCAGTCATACCAATGATATAATTATTAATTACGTTTTATCTACATTACATTGGATTTTTTGTAGTTTACAGAATGCACTCGAAGGGTGCTAATGCTTTTGAATATGCCAAAGGAAGTTATTTAAAACTACTTAGTACTAACATCAGTGGTGTTTAGGGCCTGAAGCGCCGCTCCATTATTCATTGTACTTAAGCAAAGATAATACACAAATAATATTTTCATGATGTGGAAATGCTGCATAAAATATATATTATATATCATCGGCATCCTTACGACCCAAATATGTCCGTAACCTTCACTGATAATTGGCTGATAATTGTAAAAGAAATTAGATGCCTGAAATGCAGCCTGCGTGTGAATATGTAATTTAAGGTCGTAAATGTATTGGGATTTAGTTGGCTTTCAGGCCCAGTATATTTTATCACTACACTACTCATTTACATAGTCGTACACCTAACCAAACCGAGAGATAAGAAAAAAATCAACAAATGGAATATTAATGAATTTAATGTCAATTGTTCAAGTATCAGGCGCGCTCACGACTGTATAGTCTGAATAGGAAACCAGCTTACAGTTTTAAGCTACGACAATAACAAAGTGCGTAAACGCTTTTTGTACCCTTTCCAGTTAATATAACCAATTTTATTGTGAGACAAGCGACAAGTAACAAGGAGAAAGAAGACAAAACATTTCAGAATGATATAGAGTTATTTTTTTTAGAAGTTTTTGTTGTTTTTTTGGTCAACAATAATAAGAACAACCTCTCAACAACAAGGGAAAACTTCGCCTTGTTGCTTTTATAAGTTTGTAAAAACTTCATTATTCATTGGTTCTCAGTCAAAGGACGTTTTATTTTAAATCTCTTCATCAGTCTATATGTAATATTAAAGACTGTTGCTTACTATATATGTGTTATGTATTTCTAAACAGGACAATTCTGTAATAGTATAAAGTTTTCAATTTATCAACTTACCGGTTCTTATTTTGTAACACAAGTTTACTTCGTGTAAATCAACACATTTCCGAGAAAGAGGTAAGGCTTATACAACGACTTCAATCCATGCAACTTATATCCAAACTTCAGATAAGGGTATTCTTTGAAATCAAATACTACCCAAGTCTACGGATTTGCAACTCTAAAATCAGGCGTTCGATTCCCATCGGTGGACCCAGCAGATAGCCCTATGGGACTTTGATATAAAGAAAACACAAATATAATTACTATTAATTTGATATATACAGAGACAGAAGTGCACATATTTTTACTGTAACATTTTTAATGGTCAGTAGACGTATTTGGAAACTCAAAATTAAAGCGAAATGAAGCCAGTTTATGCTAACGAAGTAGTTAGCATGTTCGTTGTAATGAAAACGTGCTCTTTGGGAGAAGAGAAATTTCAGAATTGACAGCGAGTACCTGTAACTAGTTGTCTCTCCTTTATTCCATCAGTTCAAAGTTTACAGACGTTGTGTGCATAGAAATCTTTGTATATGCTTTGACGCGAAATTCTGGAAAACAACAACAGGAATATAACCACAGTTCAGCTGGCACTCCAGAAACTTTTCATGAACAGTAGAACAACATGATTCTGTTTTCCACTGAAATAAATTAATTCAGTTGGGAATAATTCTATCGAGTGCAGTTGACAAACTTATTGGTCCTAAGTTCCAATAGAAAGCATAAGTAACGAAACAAAAGTACCTAAAAAAAAGGTATTTATCATTTGCATTGATGTTGTTTTGGGGTCGTTTTTCTCATCGAAAAGTTACACAATGGGCTTTCTGCTCACCAGAAGAATTGAACCCCATATGTTAACGTTGTAAGTTCATAAACTTACTGCTGACCTACTGAAGAACGGTGAGATGAAAGTTTTGGAGTTGCCTTAGAAATCGACTGATCGCTCAAACTTTTGTGAACAGCAGTATTTTAGTTTTGACTATGGAATTGTGACAAATTAGCAGATTCATGACCTGTTGCACGTTTAGGGTCACAATGTAACGAATTGACACATTAATGACGTGTTATACGATTAGGATCACAAGAGTTCTTGTATCATCGTTCCCAGGACGACTTCACATTCTGCTAAGAACAACATTAAAATGTAACCTGGTATTCCAATAGGAATGAAATGTTAATATTTTAAGAAGTCAGTAGAAGTAGAAAACTCCACCAAGTTTAGGTGCCTCGTATTATAAATAAGTTACATGAAGAAACTGAACCATGAGGGCTATCTGTGTTAGCCATCCTATAATTTTGAACAGAAAGAGTAGACAGAAAACTCTAGAGAATTAATTGTTTACCTATAAATAGTTCACATTAATTACTTTTGGTGGAAAAAAAGGACTTTAATGTGTTATAATAAAACTCAGTTTTTGTCCATCCTGAAAACGCGCATACCTTACCTTCTAAATGTGCGTGAAAAGAATAGGCGGACGTAAATACACTTTAGTACATATTCTGTACAAGAACATATTGAGAGCTTATCAAAGTTTTAAGAAGGCCTAACATTATAAGTTTATTTATCGGTAGGATCAAGTACGATAAAGTTTAGCCCTAACTAAAAAAAAAGTAGCAAACAGACACAAGTTGCAGTGTTAATTTATCTCTTACCAAATATTGGTCGTACTTATTAATTAAAAGGCTTAACTAATGTTAGGCCTAAGACAAGTGGACTTAAAGATTTCGGTGTTGTTATTAGAATTATTTTGTATTATTCTAGAAATAGTGTATTTAAAGAATTTTAACAACAACACTTTTCGTCCATAAATAATTAGTTAATAAAAGGCTTAAGTAATGTTAGGCCTAAGACAAGTGGACTTAAAGATTTCGGTGTTGTTGTTAAAATTCTTTTGTATTATTCTAGAAATGTGTATTTAAAGAATTATTGCAATAAAGATACTACTTTGACAACAGACGTTTTGGGTGTCTGATAGTTGTAGTAATACGCGTAATAAAATAAGCTTTTTTCCTCTTAAATGCTTGGTTATTAGAAGATGTGAGATACATGTACTTGGTATTCGCAGGAAAAATCTAGTTGAAATACGAGGGCTGTTCAAAAAATACGCGGACTGACGTCATAAAACAAAATGTACTTTATTTAGAAGTTACAGGTCTGGGATCCCTTCAAAGTACTCTCCTCCCTAACGCACACACTTATCCCAACGGTGTTTCCACTTGTTGAAACAGTCCTGGTACGCTTCTTTTGTAATGTCCTCCAGCTCCTTCGTCGCAGTTGCCTTAATCTCGGGAATCGTTTCATATCTTCTTCCTTTCAAGGGTCTTTTGAGTTTGGGGAACAAGAAAAAAATCGCAAGGAGCAAGCTTCAGGTGAGTAGGGGGTGGGGAAGAACAGTGATCGAGTGTTTGGCCAAAACTCACGAGTTCTGAGGCACAAATTTCTGCAGCAACGCGGTGAATCTTCAATTTTCGGTCAAAATCTGTAGCAAGATCCAACTGATATCCCACACCTTCAGCAAGCTCCTGACAGTCAGACGTCGATTTGCTCGCACCAGGGTGTTGATTTTGTCGACGTGTGGGTCGTCAGTTGACGTGGAAGGACGTCCAGGACGCTCATCATCTTCAATGGACTGTCGACCATCCTTAAAATGTTCATTCCACTTGAAACATGCCGTACGATTCATAGCAACATCACCGTAAGCCGTGTTAAGCATAGCAAAAGTTTCAGTCTCAGATTTTTAAGTTTAACACAAAAATTTCACAGCAAGTCGTTGCTCCTTCAGGTCATTCATTCTGAAATCCGCCAAACGAAAAAATCGCACTTCACTTAAAACCGCGTAGCTAATACACAAATAAAGATATCTGCAATCAGGAAATGGCGTCGTAATCAGCTGATCTGAACCTAAAGATTCTGA
>NC_134837.1:272379346-272415718 GCF_004210375.1 Tachypleus tridentatus
CAGTTACGTATTGCTAAAAGAAACAATGCATTCATGATGCGTAATCGCACAATTAAGTGCCCCAAGTCAAAATTATATTTTGCCACGAGGGCAATTCAGGGTAAGTTCGGCCTTTCTATGTTTCATATAGGTTAGCTAAAATTGGGAAGACGACCTTCTCGTAGCGTTAGTTTATGACGCTTCCATAAATGTCACTGCACAAAGCAGTTTTCCCTTGTTCATAGAGGTAACTAGTCATATTTTATTTCCTCAATAATTAAATAACATTTCGTGACTCCTTCCTTATTTAATTAATTCAACCACTAGGTATAAAAAGAAGGTTCATAAAAGATTAACGTAAAAGTACTTACCATAAAGACGTCCAAAAGACTGAATCGATATGTCTTGTCTATGTCTCTGCATCTTGAAAACTCTTAGTGTACGTTAAAAGTATTAGCTAATAGTTAAATTCATCAAGGGAAAATGACCATTCTGTAGAACCTGTTGCCTTCATTTCTGTGATAAAAACTTATATCTAAAAAGCAACTTTTACTTTGGATGTAACAGTCTTCAAGTAACAAAAGAAACTATCAATGATGAAAAAGCAGAAATATATTAAAGATATTGTTATGGAAGCGTGTGTCTAGGACAGCTGTTAACATCGATCAAGCTTTTTTAACTTTCAAATATCCATCCTTCTATAAAAAGAAGAAACAATGCATTCATGATGCCTGATCGCACAGTTAAGTGCACCAAGTCAAAATTATATTTTGCTACGAGGGCAATTCAGGGTGTAAGTTCGGCCTTTCTAATTCATTTAGGTTAGCTAAAGTTGGGAAGACGACCTTCTCGAAGTTTATGACGCTTCCATACATGTCACTGCACAAAGCAGTTTTCCATTGTTCATAGAGTTAAATAGTCATATTTTATTGTTCCAATCATTAAATAACTTTTCGTGACTACTTCCTTATTTAATTAATTTAACCACTAGGTATTAAAGAAGGTTCATAAAGATTAACGTAAAAGTACTCACCATAAAGATGTCTAAAGCACTGTACCGATATGTCTTTCTATGTCTCTGGCGTCTTGAAAACTCTCAGTGTACTTTATAACTATTAGTGCTGACAGTTAAATTCAACAAAGGAAGATGAGCATTGTGAAGAACCTGTTCTCTCATTTCTGTGATAAAACTTATACCTGCAAAGCAACTTTACTTGGAAGTAACAGTCTTAAGTAACAAATAAAACTAACAATGATGAAGGAGCAGAAATATATTAGAGCTATAGTTATGGAAGTGTGTGTCTAGAACATCTGTGAACATCGAAAAAGCTTTTTTCAACTTTCAAATATCCATCCTTCTATAGAAAGTAGAAACAATGCATTCATGATGCGTAATCGCACAATTAAGTGCCCCAAGTCAAAATTATATTTTGCCACGAGGGCAATTCAGGGTGTAAGTTCGGCCTTTCTATTTGATATAGGTTAGCTAAAATTGGGAAGACGACCTTCTCGTAGTTTATGACGCTTCCATAAATGTCACTGCACAAAGCAGTTTTCCCTTGTTCATAGAGGTAACTAGTCATATTTTATTTCCTCAATAATTAAATAACTTTTCGTGACTACTTCCTTATTTAATTAATTTAACCACTAGGTATTAAAAGAAGGTTCATAAAATATTAACGTAAAAGTACTCACCATAAAGATGTCTAAAAAACTGTACCGATATGTCTTTTCTATGTCTCTGGCGTCTTGAAAACTCTCAGTTTACTTTATAACTATTAGTGCTCTTAGTTAAATTCAACAAAGGAAGATGAGCATTGTGAAGAACCTGTTCTCTTCATTTCTGTGATAAAAACTTATACCTGCAAAGCAACTTTTACTTTGGAAGTAACAGTCTAAGTAACAAATGAAACTAACAATGATGAAGGAGCAGAAATATATTAGAGCTATAGTTATGGAAGTGTGTGTCTAGAACATCTGTGAACATCGAAAAGCTTTTTTTCAACTTTCAAATATCCATCCTCTATAGAAAGTAGAAACAATGCATTCATGATGCGTAATCGCACAATTAAGCGCCCTTTTACTTTGGAAGTAACAGTCTTAAGTAACAAAAGAAACTAACAATGATGAAAAGCAGAAATATATTAGAGCTATTGTTATGGAAGTGTGTGTCTAGGACATCTGTTAACATCGATCAAGCTTTTTTCAACTTTCAAATATCCATCCTTCTATAGAAAGTAGAAACAATGCATTCATGATGCCTAATCGCACAATTAAGTGCCCCAAGTCAAAATTAATTTTGCCACGAGGGCAATTCAGGGTGTAAGTTCGGCCTTTCTATTTGATATAGGTTAGCTAAAATTGGGAAGACGACCTTCTCGTAGTTTATGACGCTTCCATACATGTCACTGCACAAAGCAGTTTTCCCTTGTTCATAGAGGTAACTAGTCATATTTTATTTCCTCAATAATTAAATAACTTTTCGTGACTACTTCCTTATTTAATTAATTTAACCACTAGGTATTAAAAGAAGGTTCATAAAAGATTAACGTAAAAGTACTCACCATAAAGATGTCTAAAACACTGTACCGATATGTCTTTTCTATGTCTCTGGCGTCTTGAAAACTCTCAGTGTACTTTATAACTATTAGTGCTGACAGTTAAATTCAACAAAGGAAGATGAGCATTGTGAAGAACCTGTTCTCTTCATTTCTGTGATAAAACTTATACCTGCAAAGCAACTTTTACTTTGGATGTAACAGTCTTAAGTAACAAATGAAACTAACAATGATGAAGGAGCAGAAATATATTAGAGCTATAGTTATGGAAGTGTGTGTCTAGAACATCTGTGAACATCGAAAAGCTTTTTCAACTTTCAAATATCCATCCTTCTATAGAAAGTAGAAACAATGCATTCATGATGCGTAATCGCACAATTAAGTGCCCCAAGTCAAAATTATATTTTGCCACGAGGGCAATTCAGGGTGTAAGTTCGGCCTTTCTATTTGATATAGGTTAGCTAAAATTGGGAAGACGACCTTCTCGTAGTTTATGACGCTTCCATACATGTCACTGCACAAAGCAGTTTTCCCTTGTTCATAGAGGTAACTAGTCATATTTTATTTCCTCAATAATTAAATAACTTTTCGTGACTACTTCCTTATTTAATTAATTTAACCACTAGGTATTAAAAGAAGGTTCATAAAAGATTAACGTAAAAGTACTCACCATAAAGATGTCTAAAACACTGTACCGATATGTCTTTTCTATGTCTCTGGCGTCTTGAAAACTCTCAGTGTACTTTATAACTATTAGTGCTGACAGTTAAATTCAACAAAGGAAGATGAGCATTGTGAAGAACCTGTTCTCTTCATTTCTGTGATAAAACTTATACCTGCAAAGCAACTTTTACTTTGGATGTAACAGTCTTAAGTAACAAATGAAACTAACAATGATGAAGGAGCAGAAATATATTAGAGCTATAGTTATGGAAGTGTGTGTCTAGAACATCTGTGAACATCGAAAAGCTTTTTCAACTTTCAAATATCCATCCTTCTATAGAAAGTAGAAACAATGCATTCATGATGCGTAATCGCACAATTAAGTGCCCCAAGTCAAAATTATATTTTGCCACGAGGGCAATTCAGGGTGTAAGTTCGGCCTTTCTATTTGATATAGGTTAGCTAAAATTGGGAAGACGACCTTCTCGTAGTTTATGACGCTTCCATACATGTCACTGCACAAAGCAGTTTTCCCTTGTTCATAGAGGTAACTAGTCATATTTTATTTCCTCAATAATTAAATAACTTTTCGTGACTACTTCCTTATTTAATTAATTTAACCACTAGGTATTAAAAGAAGGTTCATAAAAGATTAACGTAAAAGTACTCACCATAAAGATGTCTAAAACACTGTACCGATATGTCTTTTCTATGTCTCTGGCGTCTTGAAAACTCTCAGTGTACTTTATAACTATTAGTGCTGACAGTTAAATTCAACAAAGGAAGATGAGCATTGTGAAGAACCTGTTCTCTTCATTTCTGTGATAAAACTTATACCTGCAAAGCAACTTTTACTTTGGAAGTAACAGTCTTAAGTAACAAATGAAACTAACAATGATGAAGGAGCAGAAATATATTAGAGCTATAGTTATGGAAGTGTGTGTCTAGAACATCTGTGAACATCGAAAAGCTTTTTCAACTTTCAAATATCCATCCTTCTATAGAAAGTAGAAACAATGCATTCATGATGCGTAATCGCACAATTAAGTGCCCCAAGTCAAAATTATATTTTGCCACGAGGGCAATTCAGGGTGTAAGTTCGGCCTTTCTATTTGATATAGGTTAGCTAAAATTGGGAAGACGACCTTCTCGTAGTTTATGACGCTTCCATACATGTCACTGCACAAAGCAGTTTTCCCTTGTTCATAGAGGTAACTAGTCATATTTTATTTCCTCAATAATTAAATAACTTTTCGTGACTACTTCCTTATTTAATTAATTTAACCACTAGGTATTAAAAGAAGGTTCATAAAAGATTAACGTAAAAGTACTCACCATAAAGATGTCTAAAAACTGTACCGATATGTCTTTTCTATGTCTCTGGCGTCTTGAAAACTCTCAGTGTACTTTATAACTATTAGTGCTGACAGTTAAATTCAACAAAGGAAGATGAGCATTGTGAAGAACCTGTTCTCTTCATTTCTGTGATAAAACTTATACCTGCAAAGCAACTTTTACTTTGGAAGTAACAGTCTTAAGTAACAAATGAAACTAACAATGATGAAGGAGCAGAAATATATTAGAGCTATAGTTATGGAAGTGTAAGTCTAGAACATCTGTGAACATCGAAAAAGCTTTTTTCAACTTTCAAATATCCATCCTTCTATAGAAAGTAGAAACAATGCATTCATGATGCGTAATCGCACAATTAAGTGCCCCAAGTCAAAATTATATTTTGCCACGAGGGCAATTCAGGGTGTAAGTTCGGCCTTTCTATTTGATATAGGTTAGCTAAAATTGGGAAGACGACCTTCTCGTAGTTTATGACGCTTCCATACATGTCACTGCACAAAGCAGTTTTCCCTTGTTCATAGAGGTAACTAGTCATATTTTATTTCCTCAATAATTAAATAACTTTTCGTGACTACTTCCTTATTTAATTAATTTAACCACTAGGTATTAAAAGAAGGTTCATAAAAGATTAACGTAAAAGTACTCACCATAAAGATGTCTAAAAAACTGTACCGATATGTCTTTTCTATGTCTCTGGCGTCTTGAAAACTCTCAGTGTACTTTATAACTATTAGTGCTGACAGTTAAATTCAACAAAGGAAGATGAGCATTGTGAAGAACCTGTTCTCTTCATTTCTGTGATAAAAACTTATACCTGCAAAGCAACTTTTACTTTGGATGTAACAGTCTTAAGTAACAAAAGAAACTAACAATGATGAAGGAGCAGAAATATATTAGAGCTATAGTTATGGAAGTGTGTGTCTAGAACATCTGTGAACATCGAAAAAGCTTTTTTCAACTTTCAAATATCCATCCTTCTATAGAAAGTAGAAACAATGCATTCATGATGCGTAATCGCACAATTAAGTGCCCCAAGTCAAAATTATATTTTGCCACGAGGGCAATTCAGGGTGTAAGTTCGGCCTTTCTATTTGATATAGGTTAGCTAAAATTGGGAAGACGACCTTCTCGTAGTTTATGACGCTTCCATACATGTCACTGCACAAAGCAGTTTTCCCTTGTTCATAGAGGTAACTAGTCATATTTTATTTCCTCAATAATTAAATAACTTTTCGTGACTACTTCCTTATTTAATTAATTTAACCACTAGGTATTAAAAGAAGGTTCATAAAAGATTAACGTAAAAGTACTCACCATAAAGATGTCTAAAACACTGTACCGATATGTCTTTTCTATGTCTCTGGCGTCTTGAAAACTCTCAGTGTACTTTATAACTATTAGTGCTGACAGTTAAATTCAACAAAGGAAGATGAGCATTGTGAAGAACCTGTTCTCTTCATTTCTGTGATAAAACTTATACCTGCAAAGCAACTTTTACTTTGGAAGTAACAGTCTTAAGTAACAAATGAAACTAACAATGATGAAGGAGCAGAAATATATTAGAGCTATAGTTATGGAAGTGTGTGTCTAGAACATCTGTGAACATCGAAAAGCTTTTTTCAACTTTCAAATATCCATCCTTCTATAGAAAGTAGAAACAATGCATTCATGATGCGTAATCGCACAATTAAGTGCCCCAAGTCAAAATTATATTTTGCCACGAGGGCAATTCAGGGTGTAAGTTCGGCCTTTCTATTTGATATAGGTTAGCTAAAATTGGGAAGACGACCTTCTCGTAGTTTATGACGCTTCCATACATGTCACTGCACAAAGCAGTTTTCCCTTGTTCATAGAGGTAACTAGTCATATTTTATTTCCTCAATAATTAAATAACTTTTCGTGACTACTTCCTTATTTAATTAATTTAACCACTAGGTATTAAAAGAAGGTTCATAAAAGATTAACGTAAAAGTACTCACCATAAAGATGTCTAAAAACTGTACCGATATGTCTTTTCTATGTCTCTGGCGTCTTGAAAACTCTCAGTGTACTTTATAACTATTAGTGCTCACAGTTAAATTCAACAAAGGAAGATGAGCATTGTGAAGAACCTGTTCTCTTCATTTCTGTGATAAAACTTATACCTGCAAAGCAACTTTTACTTTGGAAGTAACAGTCTTAAGTAACAAATGAAACTAACAATGATGAAGGAGCAGAAATATATTAGAGCTATAGTTATGGAAGTGTGTGTCTAGAACATCTGTGAACATCGAAAAGCTTTTTTCAACTTTCAAATATCCATCCTTCTATAGAAAGTAGAAACAATGCATTCATGATGCGTAATCGCACAATTAAGTGCCCCAAGTCAAAATTATATTTTGCCACGAGGGCAATTCAGGGTGTAAGTTCGGCCTTTCTATTTGATATAGGTTAGCTAAAATTGGGAAGACGACCTTCTCGTAGTTTATGACGCTTCCATACATGTCACTGCACAAAGCAGTTTTCCCTTGTTCATAGAGGTAACTAGTCATATTTTATTTCCTCAATAATTAAATAACTTTTCGTGACTACTTCCTTATTTAATTAATTTAACCACTAGGTATTAAAAGAAGGTTCATAAAAGATTAACGTAAAAGTACTCACCATAAAGATGTCTAAAAACTGTACCGATATGTCTTTTCTATGTCTCTGGCGTCTTGAAAACTCTCAGTGTACTTTATAACTATTAGTGCTCACAGTTAAATTCAACAAAGGAAGATGAGCATTGTGAAGAACCTGTTCTCTTCATTTCTGTGATAAAACTTATACCTGCAAAGCAACTTTTACTTTGGAAGTAACAGTCTTAAGTAACAAATGAAACTAACAATGATGAAGGAGCAGAAATATATTAGAGCTATAGTTATGGAAGTGTGTGTCTAGAACATCTGTGAACATCGAAAAGCTTTTTTCAACTTTCAAATATCCATCCTTCTATAGAAAGTAGAAACAATGCATTCATGATGCGTAATCGCACAATTAAGTGCCCCAAGTCAAAATTATATTTTGCCACGAGGGCAATTCAGGGTGTAAGTTCGGCCTTTCTATTTGATATAGGTTAGCTAAAATTGGGAAGACGACCTTCTCGTAGTTTATGACGCTTCCATACATGTCACTGCACAAAGCAGTTTTCCCTTGTTCATAGAGGTAACTAGTCATATTTTATTTCCTCAATAATTAAATAACTTTTCGTGACTACTTCCTTATTTAATTAATTTAACCACTAGGTATTAAAAGAAGGTTCATAAAAGATTAACGTAAAAGTACTCACCATAAAGATGTCTAAAAACTGTACCGATATGTCTTTTCTATGTCTCTGGCGTCTTGAAAACTCTCAGTGTACTTTATAACTATTAGTGCTCACAGTTAAATTCAACAAAGGAAGATGAGCATTGTGAAGAACCTGTTCTCTTCATTTCTGTGATAAAAACTTATACCTGCAAAGCAACTTTTACTTTGGAAGTAACAGTCTTAAGTAACAAATGAAACTAACAATGATGAAGGAGCAGAAATATATTAGAGCTATAGTTATGGAAGTGTGTGTCTAGAACATCTGTGAACATCGAAAAGCTTTTTTCAACTTTCAAATATCCATCCTTCTATAGAAAGTAGAAACAATGCATTCATGATGCGTAATCGCACAATTAAGTGCCCCAAGTCAAAATTATATTTTGCCACGAGGGCAATTCAGGGTGTAAGTTCGGCCTTTCTATTTGATATAGGTTAGCTAAAATTGGGAAGACGACCTTCTCGTAGTTTATGACGCTTCCATACATGTCACTGCACAAAGCAGTTTTCCCTTGTTCATAGAGGTAACTAGTCATATTTTATTTCCTCAATAATTAAATAACTTTTCGTGACTACTTCCTTATTTAATTAATTTAACCACTAGGTATTAAAAGAAGGTTCATAAAAGATTAACGTAAAAGTACTCACCATAAAGATGTCTAAAAACTGTACCGATATGTCTTTTCTATGTCTCTGGCGTCTTGAAAACTCTCAGTGTACTTTATAACTATTAGTGCTCACAGTTAAATTCAACAAAGGAAGATGAGCATTGTGAAGAACCTGTTCTCTTCATTTCTGTGATAAAACTTATACCTGCAAAGCAACTTTTACTTTGGAAGTAACAGTCTTAAGTAACAAATGAAACTAACAATGATGAAGGAGCAGAAATATATTAGAGCTATAGTTATGGAAGTGTGTGTCTAGAACATCTGTGAACATCGAAAAGCTTTTTTCAACTTTCAAATATCCATCCTTCTATAGAAAGTAGAAACAATGCATTCATGATGCGTAATCGCACAATTAAGTGCCCCAAGTCAAAATTATATTTTGCCACGAGGGCAATTCAGGGTGTAAGTTCGGCCTTTCTATTTGATATAGGTTAGCTAAAATTGGGAAGACGACCTTCTCGTAGTTTATGACGCTTCCATACATGTCACTGCACAAAGCAGTTTTCCCTTGTTCATAGAGGTAACTAGTCATATTTTATTTCCTCAATAATTAAATAACTTTTCGTGACTACTTCCTTATTTAATTAATTTAACCACTAGGTATTAAAAGAAGGTTCATAAAAGATTAACGTAAAAGTACTCACCATAAAGATGTCTAAAAACTGTACCGATATGTCTTTTCTATGTCTCTGGCGTCTTGAAAACTCTCAGTGTACTTTATAACTATTAGTGCTCACAGTTAAATTCAACAAAGGAAGATGAGCATTGTGAAGAACCTGTTCTCTTCATTTCTGTGATAAAACTTATACCTGCAAAGCAACTTTTACTTTGGAAGTAACAGTCTTAAGTAACAAATGAAACTAACAATGATGAAGGAGCAGAAATATATTAGAGCTATAGTTATGGAAGTGTGTGTCTAGAACATCTGTGAACATCGAAAAGCTTTTTTCAACTTTCAAATATCCATCCTTCTATAGAAAGTAGAAACAATGCATTCATGATGCGTAATCGCACAATTAAGTGCCCCAAGTCAAAATTATATTTTGCCACGAGGGCAATTCAGGGTGTAAGTTCGGCCTTTCTATTTGATATAGGTTAGCTAAAATTGGGAAGACGACCTTCTCGTAGTTTATGACGCTTCCATACATGTCACTGCACAAAGCAGTTTTCCCTTGTTCATAGAGGTAACTAGTCATATTTTATTTCCTCAATAATTAAATAACTTTTCGTGACTACTTCCTTATTTAATTAATTTAACCACTAGGTATTAAAAGAAGGTTCATAAAAGATTAACGTAAAAGTACTCACCATAAAGATGTCTAAAAACTGTACCGATATGTCTTTTCTATGTCTCTGGCGTCTTGAAAACTCTCAGTGTACTTTATAACTATTAGTGCTCACAGTTAAATTCAACAAAGGAAGATGAGCATTGTGAAGAACCTGTTCTCTTCATTTCTGTGATAAAACTTATACCTGCAAAGCAACTTTTACTTTGGAAGTAACAGTCTTAAGTAACAAATGAAACTAACAATGATGAAGGAGCAGAAATATATTAGAGCTATAGTTATGGAAGTGTGTGTCTAGAACATCTGTGAACATCGAAAAGCTTTTTTCAACTTTCAAATATCCATCCTTCTATAGAAAGTAGAAACAATGCATTCATGATGCGTAATCGCACAATTAAGTGCCCCAAGTCAAAATTATATTTTGCCACGAGGGCAATTCAGGGTGTAAGTTCGGCCTTTCTATTTGATATAGGTTAGCTAAAATTGGGAAGACGACCTTCTCGTAGTTTATGACGCTTCCATACATGTCACTGCACAAAGCAGTTTTCCCTTGTTCATAGAGGTAACTAGTCATATTTTATTTCCTCAATAATTAAATAACTTTTCGTGACTACTTCCTTATTTAATTAATTTAACCACTAGGTATTAAAAGAAGGTTCATAAAAGATTAACGTAAAAGTACTCACCATAAAGATGTCTAAAAAACTGTACCGATATGTCTTTTCTATGTCTCTGGCGTCTTGAAAACTCTCAGTGTACTTTATAACTATTAGTGCTCACAGTTAAATTCAACAAAGGAAGATGAGCATTGTGAAGAACCTGTTCTCTTCATTTCTGTGATAAAACTTATACCTGCAAAGCAACTTTTACTTTGGAAGTAACAGTCTTAAGTAACAAATGAAACTAACAATGATGAAGGAGCAGAAATATATTAGAGCTATAGTTATGGAAGTGTGTGTCTAGAACATCTGTGAACATCGAAAAAGCTTTTTTCAACTTTCAAATATCCATCCTTCTATAGAAAGTAGAAACAATGCATTCATGATGCGTAATCGCACAATTAAGTGCCCCAAGTCAAAATTATATTTTGCCACGAGGGCAATTCAGGGTGTAAGTTCGGCCTTTCTATTTGATATAGGTTAGCTAAAATTGGGAAGACGACCTTCTCGTAGTTTATGACGCTTCCATACATGTCACTGCACAAAGCAGTTTTCCCTTGTTCATAGAGGTAACTAGTCATATTTTATTTCCTCAATAATTAAATAACTTTTCGTGACTACTTCCTTATTTAATTAATTTAACCACTAGGTATTAAAAGAAGGTTCATAAAAGATTAACGTAAAAGTACTCACCATAAAGATGTCTAAAAAACTGTACCGATATGTCTTTTCTATGTCTCTGGCGTCTTGAAAACTCTCAGTGTACTTTATAACTATTAGTGCTCACAGTTAAATTCAACAAAGGAAGATGAGCATTGTGAAGAACCTGTTCTCTTCATTTCTGTGATAAAACTTATACCTGCAAAGCAACTTTTACTTTGGAAGTAACAGTCTTAAGTAACAAATGAAACTAACAATGATGAAGGAGCAGAAATATATTAGAGCTATAGTTATGGAAGTGTGTGTCTAGAACATCTGTGAACATCGAAAAGCTTTTTTCAACTTTCAAATATCCATCCTTCTATAGAAAGTAGAAACAATGCATTCATGATGCGTAATCGCACAATTAAGTGCCCCAAGTCAAAATTATATTTTGCCACGAGGGCAATTCAGGGTGTAAGTTCGGCCTTTCTATTTGATATAGGTTAGCTAAAATTGGGAAGACGACCTTCTCGTAGTTTATGACGCTTCCATACATGTCACTGCACAAAGCAGTTTTCCCTTGTTCATAGAGGTAACTAGTCATATTTTATTTCCTCAATAATTAAATAACTTTTCGTGACTACTTCCTTATTTAATTAATTTAACCACTAGGTATTAAAAGAAGGTTCATAAAAGATTAACGTAAAAGTACTCACCATAAAGATGTCTAAAAACTGTACCGATATGTCTTTTCTATGTCTCTGGCGTCTTGAAAACTCTCAGTGTACTTTATAACTATTAGTGCTCACAGTTAAATTCAACAAAGGAAGATGAGCATTGTGAAGAACCTGTTCTCTTCATTTCTGTGATAAAACTTATACCTGCAAAGCAACTTTTACTTTGGAAGTAACAGTCTTAAGTAACAAATGAAACTAACAATGATGAAGGAGCAGAAATATATTAGAGCTATAGTTATGGAAGTGTGTGTCTAGAACATCTGTGAACATCGAAAAGCTTTTTTCAACTTTCAAATATCCATCCTTCTATAGAAAGTAGAAACAATGCATTCATGATGCGTAATCGCACAATTAAGTGCCCCAAGTCAAAATTATATTTTGCCACGAGGGCAATTCAGGGTGTAAGTTCGGCCTTTCTATTTGATATAGGTTAGCTAAAATTGGGAAGACGACCTTCTCGTAGTTTATGACGCTTCCATAAATGTCACTGCACAAAGCAGTTTTCCCTTGTTCATAGAGGTAACTAGTCATATTTTATTTCCTCAATAATTAAATAACTTTTCGTGACTACTTCCTTATTTAATTAATTTAACCACTAGGTATTAAAAGAAGGTTCATAAAAGATTAACGTAAAAGTACTCACCATAAAGATGTCTAAAAAACTGTACCGATATGTCTTTTCTATGTCTCTGGCGTCTTGAAAACTCTCAGTGTACTTTATAACTATTAGTGCTCACAGTTAAATTCAACAAAGGAAGATGAGCATTGTGAAGAACCTGTTCTCTTCATTTCTGTGATAAAACTTATACCTGCAAAGCAACTTTTACTTTGGAAGTAACAGTCTTAAGTAACAAATGAAACTAACAATGATGAAGGAGCAGAAATATATTAGAGCTATAGTTATGGAAGTGTGTGTCTAGAACATCTGTGAACATCGAAAAGCTTTTTTCAACTTTCAAATATCCATCCTTCTATAGAAAGTAGAAACAATGCATTCATGATGCGTAATCGCACAATTAAGTGCCCCAAGTCAAAATTATATTTTGCCACGAGGGCAATTCAGGGTGTAAGTTCGGCCTTTCTATTTGATATAGGTTAGCTAAAATTGGGAAGACGACCTTCTCGTAGTTTATGACGCTTCCATACATGTCACTGCACAAAGCAGTTTTCCCTTGTTCATAGAGGTAACTAGTCATATTTTATTTCCTCAATAATTAAATAACTTTTCGTGACTACTTCCTTATTTAATTAATTTAACCACTAGGTATTAAAAGAAGGTTCATAAAAGATTAACGTAAAAGTACTCACCATAAAGATGTCTAAAAACTGTACCGATATGTCTTTTCTATGTCTCTGGCGTCTTGAAAACTCTCAGTGTACTTTATAACTATTAGTGCTCACAGTTAAATTCAACAAAGGAAGATGAGCATTGTGAAGAACCTGTTCTCTTCATTTCTGTGATAAAACTTATACCTGCAAAGCAACTTTTACTTTGGAAGTAACAGTCTTAAGTAACAAATGAAACTAACAATGATGAAGGAGCAGAAATATATTAGAGCTATAGTTATGGAAGTGTGTGTCTAGAACATCTGTGAACATCGAAAAGCTTTTTTCAACTTTCAAATATCCATCCTTCTATAGAAAGTAGAAACAATGCATTCATGATGCGTAATCGCACAATTAAGTGCCCCAAGTCAAAATTATATTTTGCCACGAGGGCAATTCAGGGTGTAAGTTCGGCCTTTCTATTTGATATAGGTTAGCTAAAATTGGGAAGACGACCTTCTCGTAGTTTATGACGCTTCCATACATGTCACTGCACAAAGCAGTTTTCCCTTGTTCATAGAGGTAACTAGTCATATTTTATTTCCTCAATAATTAAATAACTTTTCGTGACTACTTCCTTATTTAATTAATTTAACCACTAGGTATTAAAAGAAGGTTCATAAAAGATTAACGTAAAAGTACTCACCATAAAGATGTCTAAAAAACTGTACCGATATGTCTTTTCTATGTCTCTGGCGTCTTGAAAACTCTCAGTGTACTTTATAACTATTAGTGCTCACAGTTAAATTCAACAAAGGAAGATGAGCATTGTGAAGAACCTGTTCTCTTCATTTCTGTGATAAAACTTATACCTGCAAAGCAACTTTTACTTTGGAAGTAACAGTCTTAAGTAACAAATGAAACTAACAATGATGAAGGAGCAGAAATATATTAGAGCTATAGTTATGGAAGTGTGTGTCTAGAACATCTGTGAACATCGAAAAAGCTTTTTTCAACTTTCAAATATCCATCCTTCTATAGAAAGTAGAAACAATGCATTCATGATGCGTAATCGCACAATTAAGTGCCCCAAGTCAAAATTATATTTTGCCACGAGGGCAATTCAGGGTGTAAGTTCGGCCTTTCTATTTGATATAGGTTAGCTAAAATTGGGAAGACGACCTTCTCGTAGTTTATGACGCTTCCATACATGTCACTGCACAAAGCAGTTTTCCCTTGTTCATAGAGGTAACTAGTCATATTTTATTTCCTCAATAATTAAATAACTTTTCGTGACTACTTCCTTATTTAATTAATTTAACCACTAGGTATTAAAAGAAGGTTCATAAAAGATTAACGTAAAAGTACTCACCATAAAGATGTCTAAAAAACTGTACCGATATGTCTTTTCTATGTCTCTGGCGTCTTGAAAACTCTCAGTGTACTTTATAACTATTAGTGCTCACAGTTAAATTCAACAAAGGAAGATGAGCATTGTGAAGAACCTGTTCTCTTCATTTCTGTGATAAAACTTATACCTGCAAAGCAACTTTTACTTTGGAAGTAACAGTCTTAAGTAACAAATGAAACTAACAATGATGAAGGAGCAGAAATATATTAGAGCTATAGTTATGGAAGTGTGTGTCTAGAACATCTGTGAACATCGAAAAAGCTTTTTTCAACTTTCAAATATCCATCCTTCTATAGAAAGTAGAAACAATGCATTCATGATGCGTAATCGCACAATTAAGTGCCCCAAGTCAAAATTATATTTTGCCACGAGGGCAATTCAGGGTGTAAGTTCGGCCTTTCTATTTGATATAGGTTAGCTAAAATTGGGAAGACGACCTTCTCGTAGTTTATGACGCTTCCATACATGTCACTGCACAAAGCAGTTTTCCCTTGTTCATAGAGGTAACTAGTCATATTTTATTTCCTCAATAATTAAATAACTTTTCGTGACTACTTCCTTATTTAATTAATTTAACCACTAGGTATTAAAAGAAGGTTCATAAAAGATTAACGTAAAAGTACTCACCATAAAGATGTCTAAAAAACTGTACCGATATGTCTTTTCTATGTCTCTGGCGTCTTGAAAACTCTCAGTGTACTTTATAACTATTAGTGCTCACAGTTAAATTCAACAAAGGAAGATGAGCATTGTGAAGAACCTGTTCTCTTCATTTCTGTGATAAAACTTATACCTGCAAAGCAACTTTTACTTTGGAAGTAACAGTCTTAAGTAACAAATGAAACTAACAATGATGAAGGAGCAGAAATATATTAGAGCTATAGTTATGGAAGTGTGTGTCTAGAACATCTGTGAACATCGAAAAAGCTTTTTTCAACTTTCAAATATCCATCCTTCTATAGAAAGTAGAAACAATGCATTCATGATGCGTAATCGCACAATTAAGTGCCCCAAGTCAAAATTATATTTTGCCACGAGGGCAATTCAGGGTGTAAGTTCGGCCTTTCTATTTGATATAGGTTAGCTAAAATTGGGAAGACGACCTTCTCGTAGTTTATGACGCTTCCATACATGTCACTGCACAAAGCAGTTTTCCCTTGTTCATAGAGGTAACTAGTCATATTTTATTTCCTCAATAATTAAATAACTTTTCGTGACTACTTCCTTATTTAATTAATTTAACCACTAGGTATTAAAAGAAGGTTCATAAAAGATTAACGTAAAAGTACTCACCATAAAGATGTCTAAAAAACTGTACCGATATGTCTTTTCTATGTCTCTGGCGTCTTGAAAACTCTCAGTGTACTTTATAACTATTAGTGCTCACAGTTAAATTCAACAAAGGAAGATGAGCATTGTGAAGAACCTGTTCTCTTCATTTCTGTGATAAAACTTATACCTGCAAAGCAACTTTTACTTTGGAAGTAACAGTCTTAAGTAACAAATGAAACTAACAATGATGAAGGAGCAGAAATATATTAGAGCTATAGTTATGGAAGTGTGTGTCTAGAACATCTGTGAACATCGAAAAGCTTTTTTCAACTTTCAAATATCCATCCTTCTATAGAAAGTAGAAACAATGCATTCATGATGCGTAATCGCACAATTAAGTGCCCCAAGTCAAAATTATATTTTGCCACGAGGGCAATTCAGGGTGTAAGTTCGGCCTTTCTATTTGATATAGGTTAGCTAAAATTGGGAAGACGACCTTCTCGTAGTTTATGACGCTTCCATAAATGTCACTGCACAAAGCAGTTTTCCCTTGTTCATAGAGGTAACTAGTCATATTTTATTTCCTCAATAATTAAATAACTTTTCGTGACTACTTCCTTATTTAATTAATTTAACCACTAGGTATTAAAAGAAGGTTCATAAAAGATTAACGTAAAAGTACTCACCATAAAGATGTCTAAAAAACTGTACCGATATGTCTTTTCTATGTCTCTGGCGTCTTGAAAACTCTCAGTGTACTTTATAACTATTAGTGCTCACAGTTAAATTCAACAAAGGAAGATGAGCATTGTGAAGAACCTGTTCTCTTCATTTCTGTGATAAAACTTATACCTGCAAAGCAACTTTTACTTTGGAAGTAACAGTCTTAAGTAACAAATGAAACTAACAATGATGAAGGAGCAGAAATATATTAGAGCTATAGTTATGGAAGTGTGTGTCTAGAACATCTGTGAACATCGAAAAGCTTTTTCAACTTTCAAATATCCATCCTTCTATAGAAAGTAGAAACAATGCATTCATGATGCGTAATCGCACAATTAAGTGCCCCAAGTCAAAATTATATTTTGCCACGAGGGCAATTCAGGGTGTAAGTTCGGCCTTTCTATTTGATATAGGTTAGCTAAAATTGGGAAGACGACCTTCTCGTAGTTTATGACGCTTCCATAAATGTCACTGCACAAAGCAGTTTTCCCTTGTTCATAGAGGTAACTAGTCATATTTTATTTCCTCAATAATTAAATAACTTTTCGTGACTACTTCCTTATTTAATTAATTTAACCACTAGGTATTAAAAGAAGGTTCATAAAAGATTAACGTAAAAGTACTCACCATAAAGATGTCTAAAAAACTGTACCGATATGTCTTTTCTATGTCTCTGGCGTCTTGAAAACTCTCAGTGTACTTTATAACTATTAGTGCTCACAGTTAAATTCAACAAAGGAAGATGAGCATTGTGAAGAACCTGTTCTCTTCATTTCTGTGATAAAACTTATACCTGCAAAGCAACTTTTACTTTGGAAGTAACAGTCTTAAGTAACAAATGAAACTAACAATGATGAAGGAGCAGAAATATATTAGAGCTATAGTTATGGAAGTGTGTGTCTAGAACATCTGTGAACATCGAAAAGCTTTTTTCAACTTTCAAATATCCATCCTTCTATAGAAAGTAGAAACAATGCATTCATGATGCGTAATCGCACAATTAAGTGCCCCAAGTCAAAATTATATTTTGCCACGAGGGCAATTCAGGGTGTAAGTTCGGCCTTTCTATTTGATATAGGTTAGCTAAAATTGGGAAGACGACCTTCTCGTAGTTTATGACGCTTCCATAAATGTCACTGCACAAAGCAGTTTTCCCTTGTTCATAGAGGTAACTAGTCATATTTTATTTCCTCAATAATTAAATAACTTTTCGTGACTACTTCCTTATTTAATTAATTTAACCACTAGGTATTAAAAGAAGGTTCATAAAAATTAACGTAAAAGTACTCACCATAAAGATGTCTAAAAACTGTACCGATATGTCTTTTCTATGTCTCTGGCGTCTTGAAAACTCTCAGTGTACTTTATAACTATTAGTGCTCACAGTTAAATTCAACAAAGGAAGATGAGCATTGTGAAGAACCTGTTCTCTTCATTTCTGTGATAAAACTTATACCTGCAAAGCAACTTTTACTTTGGAAGTAACAGTCTTAAGTAACAAATGAAACTAACAATGATGAAGGAGCAGAAATATATTAGAGCTATAGTTATGGAAGTGTGTGTCTAGAACATCTGTGAACATCGAAAAGCTTTTTTCAACTTTCAAATATCCATCCTTCTATAGAAAGTAGAAACAATGCATTCATGATGCGTAATCGCACAATTAAGTGCCCCAAGTCAAAATTATATTTTGCCACGAGGGCAATTCAGGGTGTAAGTTCGGCCTTTCTATTTGATATAGGTTAGCTAAAATTGGGAAGACGACCTTCTCGTAGTTTATGACGCTTCCATAAATGTCACTGCACAAAGCAGTTTTCCCTTGTTCATAGAGGTAACTAGTCATATTTTATTTCCTCAATAATTAAATAACTTTTCGTGACTACTTCCTTATTTAATTAATTTAACCACTAGGTATTAAAAGAAGGTTCATAAAAGATTAACGTAAAAGTACTCACCATAAAGATGTCTAAAAACTGTACCGATATGTCTTTTCTATGTCTCTGGCGTCTTGAAAACTCTCAGTGTACTTTATAACTATTAGTGCTCACAGTTAAATTCAACAAAGGAAGATGAGCATTGTGAAGAACCTGTTCTCTTCATTTCTGTGATAAAACTTATACCTGCAAAGCAACTTTTACTTTGGAAGTAACAGTCTTAAGTAACAAATGAAACTAACAATGATGAAGGAGCAGAAATATATTAGAGCTATAGTTATGGAAGTGTGTGTCTAGAACATCTGTGAACATCGAAAAGCTTTTTCAACTTTCAAATATCCATCCTTCTATAGAAAGTAGAAACAATGCATTCATGATGCGTAATCGCACAATTAAGTGCCCCAAGTCAAAATTATATTTTGCCACGAGGGCAATTCAGGGTGTAAGTTCGGCCTTTCTATTTGATATAGGTTAGCTAAAATTGGGAAGACGACCTTCTCGTAGTTTATGACGCTTCCATAAATGTCACTGCACAAAGCAGTTTTCCCTTGTTCATAGAGGTAACTAGTCATATTTTATTTCCTCAATAATTAAATAACTTTTCGTGACTACTTCCTTATTTAATTAATTTAACCACTAGGTATTAAAAGAAGGTTCATAAAAGATTAACGTAAAAGTACTCACCATAAAGATGTCTAAAAACTGTACCGATATGTCTTTTCTATGTCTCTGGCGTCTTGAAAACTCTCAGTGTACTTTATAACTATTAGTGCTCACAGTTAAATTCAACAAAGGAAGATGAGCATTGTGAAGAACCTGTTCTCTTCATTTCTGTGATAAAACTTATACCTGCAAAGCAACTTTTACTTTGGAAGTAACAGTCTTAAGTAACAAATGAAACTAACAATGATGAAGGAGCAGAAATATATTAGAGCTATAGTTATGGAAGTGTGTGTCTAGAACATCTGTGAACATCGAAAAGCTTTTTCAACTTTCAAATATCCATCCTTCTATAGAAAGTAGAAACAATGCATTCATGATGCGTAATCGCACAATTAAGTGCCCCAAGTCAAAATTATATTTTGCCACGAGGGCAATTCAGGGTGTAAGTTCGGCCTTTCTATTTGATATAGGTTAGCTAAAATTGGGAAGACGACCTTCTCGTAGTTTATGACGCTTCCATAAATGTCACTGCACAAAGCAGTTTTCCCTTGTTCATAGAGGTAACTAGTCATATTTTATTTCCTCAATAATTAAATAACTTTTCGTGACTACTTCCTTATTTAATTAATTTAACCACTAGGTATTAAAAGAAGGTTCATAAAAGATTAACGTAAAAGTACTCACCATAAAGATGTCTAAAAACTGTACCGATATGTCTTTTCTATGTCTCTGGCGTCTTGAAAACTCTCAGTGTACTTTATAACTATTAGTGCTCACAGTTAAATTCAACAAAGGAAGATGAGCATTGTGAAGAACCTGTTCTCTTCATTTCTGTGATAAAACTTATACCTGCAAAGCAACTTTTACTTTGGAAGTAACAGTCTTAAGTAACAAATGAAACTAACAATGATGAAGGAGCAGAAATATATTAGAGCTATAGTTATGGAAGTGTGTGTCTAGAACATCTGTGAACATCGAAAAGCTTTTTCAACTTTCAAATATCCATCCTTCTATAGAAAGTAGAAACAATGCATTCATGATGCGTAATCGCACAATTAAGTGCCCCAAGTCAAAATTATATTTTGCCACGAGGGCAATTCAGGGTGTAAGTTCGGCCTTTCTATTTGATATAGGTTAGCTAAAATTGGGAAGACGACCTTCTCGTAGTTTATGACGCTTCCATAAATGTCACTGCACAAAGCAGTTTTCCCTTGTTCATAGAGGTAACTAGTCATATTTTATTTCCTCAATAATTAAATAACTTTTCGTGACTACTTCCTTATTTAATTAATTTAACCACTAGGTATTAAAAGAAGGTTCATAAAAGATTAACGTAAAAGTACTCACCATAAAGATGTCTAAAAACTGTACCGATATGTCTTTTCTATGTCTCTGGCGTCTTGAAAACTCTCAGTGTACTTTATAACTATTAGTGCTCACAGTTAAATTCAACAAAGGAAGATGAGCATTGTGAAGAACCTGTTCTCTTCATTTCTGTGATAAAACTTATACCTGCAAAGCAACTTTTACTTTGGAAGTAACAGTCTTAAGTAACAAATGAAACTAACAATGATGAAGGAGCAGAAATATATTAGAGCTATAGTTATGGAAGTGTGTGTCTAGAACATCTGTGAACATCGAAAAGCTTTTTCAACTTTCAAATATCCATCCTTCTATAGAAAGTAGAAACAATGCATTCATGATGCGTAATCGCACAATTAAGTGCCCCAAGTCAAAATTATATTTTGCCACGAGGGCAATTCAGGGTGTAAGTTCGGCCTTTCTATTTGATATAGGTTAGCTAAAATTGGGAAGACGACCTTCTCGTAGTTTATGACGCTTCCATAAATGTCACTGCACAAAGCAGTTTTCCCTTGTTCATAGAGGTAACTAGTCATATTTTATTTCCTCAATAATTAAATAACTTTTCGTGACTACTTCCTTATTTAATTAATTTAACCACTAGGTATTAAAAGAAGGTTCATAAAAATTAACGTAAAAGTACTCACCATAAAGATGTCTAAAAACTGTACCGATATGTCTTTTCTATGTCTCTGGCGTCTTGAAAACTCTCAGTGTACTTTATAACTATTAGTGCTCACAGTTAAATTCAACAAAGGAAGATGAGCATTGTGAAGAACCTGTTCTCTTCATTTCTGTGATAAAACTTATACCTGCAAAGCAACTTTTACTTTGGAAGTAACAGTCTTAAGTAACAAATGAAACTAACAATGATGAAGGAGCAGAAATATATTAGAGCTATAGTTATGGAAGTGTGTGTCTAGAACATCTGTGAACATCGAAAAGCTTTTTCAACTTTCAAATATCCATCCTTCTATAGAAAGTAGAAACAATGCATTCATGATGCGTAATCGCACAATTAAGTGCCCCAAGTCAAAATTATATTTTGCCACGAGGGCAATTCAGGGTGTAAGTTCGGCCTTTCTATTTGATATAGGTTAGCTAAAATTGGGAAGACGACCTTCTCGTAGTTTATGACGCTTCCATAAATGTCACTGCACAAAGCAGTTTTCCCTTGTTCATAGAGGTAACTAGTCATATTTTATTTCCTCAATAATTAAATAACTTTTCGTGACTACTTCCTTATTTAATTAATTTAACCACTAGGTATTAAAAGAAGGTTCATAAAAATTAACGTAAAAGTACTCACCATAAAGATGTCTAAAAAACTGTACCGATATGTCTTTTCTATGTCTCTGGCGTCTTGAAAACTCTCAGTGTACTTTATAACTATTAGTGCTCACAGTTAAATTCAACAAAGGAAGATGAGCATTGTGAAGAACCTGTTCTCTTCATTTCTGTGATAAAACTTATACCTGCAAAGCAACTTTTACTTTGGAGTAACAGTCTTAAGTAACAAATGAAACTAACAATGATGAAGGAGCAGAAATATATTAGAGCTATAGTTATGGAAGTGTGTGTCTAGAACATCTGTGAACATCGAAAAGCTTTTTCAACTTTCAAATATCCATCCTTCTATAGAAAGTAGAAACAATGCATTCATGATGCGTAATCGCACAATTAAGTGCCCCAAGTCAAAATTATATTTTGCCACGAGGGCAATTCAGGGTGTAAGTTCGGCCTTTCTATTTGATATAGGTTAGCTAAAATTGGGAAGACGACCTTCTCGTAGTTTATGACGCTTCCATAAATGTCACTGCACAAAGCAGTTTTCCCTTGTTCATAGAGGTAACTAGTCATATTTTATTTCCTCAATAATTAAATAACTTTTCGTGACTACTTCCTTATTTAATTAATTTAACCACTAGGTATTAAAAGAAGGTTCATAAAAGATTAACGTAAAAGTACTCACCATAAAGATGTCTAAAAAACTGTACCGATATGTCTTTTCTATGTCTCTGGCGTCTTGAAAACTCTCAGTGTACTTTATAACTATTAGTGCTCACAGTTAAATTCAACAAAGGAAGATGAGCATTGTGAAGAACCTGTTCTCTTCATTTCTGTGATAAAACTTATACCTGCAAAGCAACTTTTACTTTGGAAGTAACAGTCTTAAGTAACAAATGAAACTAACAATGATGAAGGAGCAGAAATATATTAGAGCTATAGTTATGGAAGTGTGTGTCTAGAACATCTGTGAACATCGAAAAGCTTTTTCAACTTTCAAATATCCATCCTTCTATAGAAAGTAGAAACAATGCATTCATGATGCGTAATCGCACAATTAAGTGCCCCAAGTCAAAATTATATTTTGCCACGAGGGCAATTCAGGGTGTAAGTTCGGCCTTTCTATTTGATATAGGTTAGCTAAAATTGGGAAGACGACCTTCTCGTAGTTTATGACGCTTCCATAAATGTCACTGCACAAAGCAGTTTTCCCTTGTTCATAGAGGTAACTAGTCATATTTTATTTCCTCAATAATTAAATAACTTTTCGTGACTACTTCCTTATTTAATTAATTTAACCACTAGGTATTAAAAGAAGGTTCATAAAAGATTAACGTAAAAGTACTCACCATAAAGATGTCTAAAAACTGTACCGATATGTCTTTTCTATGTCTCTGGCGTCTTGAAAACTCTCAGTGTACTTTATAACTATTAGTGCTCACAGTTAAATTCAACAAAGGAAGATGAGCATTGTGAAGAACCTGTTCTCTTCATTTCTGTGATAAAACTTATACCTGCAAAGCAACTTTTACTTTGGAAGTAACAGTCTTAAGTAACAAATGAAACTAACAATGATGAAGGAGCAGAAATATATTAGAGCTATAGTTATGGAAGTGTGTGTCTAGAACATCTGTGAACATCGAAAAGCTTTTTCAACTTTCAAATATCCATCCTTCTATAGAAAGTAGAAACAATGCATTCATGATGCGTAATCGCACAATTAAGTGCCCCAAGTCAAAATTATATTTTGCCACGAGGGCAATTCAGGGTGTAAGTTCGGCCTTTCTATTTGATATAGGTTAGCTAAAATTGGGAAGACGACCTTCTCGTAGTTTATGACGCTTCCATAAATGTCACTGCACAAAGCAGTTTTCCCTTGTTCATAGAGGTAACTAGTCATATTTTATTTCCTCAATAATTAAATAACTTTTCGTGACTACTTCCTTATTTAATTAATTTAACCACTAGGTATTAAAAGAAGGTTCATAAAAGATTAACGTAAAAGTACTCACCATAAAGATGTCTAAAAACTGTACCGATATGTCTTTTCTATGTCTCTGGCGTCTTGAAAACTCTCAGTGTACTTTATAACTATTAGTGCTCACAGTTAAATTCAACAAAGGAAGATGAGCATTGTGAAGAACCTGTTCTCTTCATTTCTGTGATAAAACTTATACCTGCAAAGCAACTTTTACTTTGGAAGTAACAGTCTTAAGTAACAAATGAAACTAACAATGATGAAGGAGCAGAAATATATTAGAGCTATAGTTATGGAAGTGTGTGTCTAGAACATCTGTGAACATCGAAAAAGCTTTTTCAACTTTCAAATATCCATCCTTCTATAGAAAGTAGAAACAATGCATTCATGATGCGTAATCGCACAATTAAGTGCCCCAAGTCAAAATTATATTTTGCCACGAGGGCAATTCAGGGTGTAAGTTCGGCCTTTCTATTTGATATAGGTTAGCTAAAATTGGGAAGACGACCTTCTCGTAGTTTATGACGCTTCCATAAATGTCACTGCACAAAGCAGTTTTCCCTTGTTCATAGAGGTAACTAGTCATATTTTATTTCCTCAATAATTAAATAACTTTTCGTGACTACTTCCTTATTTAATTAATTTAACCACTAGGTATTAAAGAAGGTTCATAAAAATTAACGTAAAAGTACTCACCATAAAGATGTCTAAAAACTGTACCGATATGTCTTTTCTATGTCTCTGGCGTCTTGAAAACTCTCAGTGTACTTTATAACTATTAGTGCTCACAGTTAAATTCAACAAAGGAAGATGAGCATTGTGAAGAACCTGTTCTCTTCATTTCTGTGATAAAACTTATACCTGCAAAGCAACTTTTACTTTGGAAGTAACAGTCTTAAGTAACAAATGAAACTAACAATGATGAAGGAGCAGAAATATATTAGAGCTATAGTTATGGAAGTGTGTGTCTAGAACATCTGTGAACATCGAAAAGCTTTTTCAACTTTCAAATATCCATCCTTCTATAGAAAGTAGAAACAATGCATTCATGATGCGTAATCGCACAATTAAGTGCCCCAAGTCAAAATTATATTTTGCCACGAGGGCAATTCAGGGTGTAAGTTCGGCCTTTCTATTTGATATAGGTTAGCTAAAATTGGGAAGACGACCTTCTCGTAGTTTATGACGCTTCCATAAATGTCACTGCACAAAGCAGTTTTCCCTTGTTCATAGAGGTAACTAGTCATATTTTATTTCCTCAATAATTAAATAACTTTTCGTGACTACTTCCTTATTTAATTAATTTAACCACTAGGTATTAAAGAAGGTTCATAAAAATTAACGTAAAAGTACTCACCATAAAGATGTCTAAAAACTGTACCGATATGTCTTTTCTATGTCTCTGGCGTCTTGAAAACTCTCAGTGTACTTTATAACTATTAGTGCTCACAGTTAAATTCAACAAAGGAAGATGAGCATTGTGAAGAACCTGTTCTCTTCATTTCTGTGATAAAACTTATACCTGCAAAGCAACTTTTACTTTGGAAGTAACAGTCTTAAGTAACAAATGAAACTAACAATGATGAAGGAGCAGAAATATATTAGAGCTATAGTTATGGAAGTGTGTGTCTAGAACATCTGTGAACATCGAAAAGCTTTTTCAACTTTCAAATATCCATCCTTCTATAGAAAGTAGAAACAATGCATTCATGATGCGTAATCGCACAATTAAGTGCCCCAAGTCAAAATTATATTTTGCCACGAGGGCAATTCAGGGTGTAAGTTCGGCCTTTCTATTTGATATAGGTTAGCTAAAATTGGGAAGACGACCTTCTCGTAGTTTATGACGCTTCCATAAATGTCACTGCACAAAGCAGTTTTCCCTTGTTCATAGAGGTAACTAGTCATATTTTATTTCCTCAATAATTAAATAACTTTTCGTGACTACTTCCTTATTTAATTAATTTAACCACTAGGTATTAAAAGAAGGTTCATAAAAATTAACGTAAAAGTACTCACCATAAAGATGTCTAAAAACTGTACCGATATGTCTTTTCTATGTCTCTGGCGTCTTGAAAACTCTCAGTGTACTTTATAACTATTAGTGCTCACAGTTAAATTCAACAAAGGAAGATGAGCATTGTGAAGAACCTGTTCTCTTCATTTCTGTGATAAAACTTATACCTGCAAAGCAACTTTTACTTTGGAAGTAACAGTCTTAAGTAACAAATGAAACTAACAATGATGAAGGAGCAGAAATATATTAGAGCTATAGTTATGGAAGTGTGTGTCTAGAACATCTGTGAACATCGAAAAAGCTTTTTCAACTTTCAAATATCCATCCTTCTATAGAAAGTAGAAACAATGCATTCATGATGCGTAATCGCACAATTAAGTGCCCCAAGTCAAAATTATATTTTGCCACGAGGGCAATTCAGGGTGTAAGTTCGGCCTTTCTATTTGATATAGGTTAGCTAAAATTGGGAAGACGACCTTCTCGTAGTTTATGACGCTTCCATAAATGTCACTGCACAAAGCAGTTTTCCCTTGTTCATAGAGGTAACTAGTCATATTTTATTTCCTCAATAATTAAATAACTTTTCGTGACTACTTCCTTATTTAATTAATTTAACCACTAGGTATTAAAAGAAGGTTCATAAAAGATTAACGTAAAAGTACTCACCATAAAGATGTCTAAAAACTGTACCGATATGTCTTTTCTATGTCTCTGGCGTCTTGAAAACTCTCAGTGTACTTTATAACTATTAGTGCTCACAGTTAAATTCAACAAAGGAAGATGAGCATTGTGAAGAACCTGTTCTCTTCATTTCTGTGATAAAACTTATACCTGCAAAGCAACTTTTACTTTGGAAGTAACAGTCTTAAGTAACAAATGAAACTAACAATGATGAAGGAGCAGAAATATATTAGAGCTATAGTTATGGAAGTGTGTGTCTAGAACATCTGTGAACATCGAAAAGCTTTTTCAACTTTCAAATATCCATCCTTCTATAGAAAGTAGAAACAATGCATTCATGATGCGTAATCGCACAATTAAGTGCCCCAAGTCAAAATTATATTTTGCCACGAGGGCAATTCAGGGTGTAAGTTCGGCCTTTCTATTTGATATAGGTTAGCTAAAATTGGGAAGACGACCTTCTCGTAGTTTATGACGCTTCCATAAATGTCACTGCACAAAGCAGTTTTCCCTTGTTCATAGAGGTAACTAGTCATATTTTATTTCCTCAATAATTAAATAACTTTTCGTGACTACTTCCTTATTTAATTAATTTAACCACTAGGTATTAAAAGAAGGTTCATAAAAATTAACGTAAAAGTACTCACCATAAAGATGTCTAAAAACTGTACCGATATGTCTTTTCTATGTCTCTGGCGTCTTGAAAACTCTCAGTGTACTTTATAACTATTAGTGCTCACAGTTAAATTCAACAAAGGAAGATGAGCATTGTGAAGAACCTGTTCTCTTCATTTCTGTGATAAAACTTATACCTGCAAAGCAACTTTTACTTTGGAAGTAACAGTCTTAAGTAACAAATGAAACTAACAATGATGAAGGAGCAGAAATATATTAGAGCTATAGTTATGGAAGTGTGTGTCTAGAACATCTGTGAACATCGAAAAGCTTTTTCAACTTTCAAATATCCATCCTTCTATAGAAAGTAGAAACAATGCATTCATGATGCGTAATCGCACAATTAAGTGCCCCAAGTCAAAATTATATTTTGCCACGAGGGCAATTCAGGGTGTAAGTTCGGCCTTTCTATTTGATATAGGTTAGCTAAAATTGGGAAGACGACCTTCTCGTAGTTTATGACGCTTCCATAAATGTCACTGCACAAAGCAGTTTTCCCTTGTTCATAGAGGTAACTAGTCATATTTTATTTCCTCAATAATTAAATAACTTTTCGTGACTACTTCCTTATTTAATTAATTTAACCACTAGGTATTAAAAGAAGGTTCATAAAAATTAACGTAAAAGTACTCACCATAAAGATGTCTAAAAACTGTACCGATATGTCTTTTCTATGTCTCTGGCGTCTTGAAAACTCTCAGTGTACTTTATAACTATTAGTGCTCACAGTTAAATTCAACAAAGGAAGATGAGCATTGTGAAGAACCTGTTCTCTTCATTTCTGTGATAAAACTTATACCTGCAAAGCAACTTTTACTTTGGAAGTAACAGTCTTAAGTAACAAATGAAACTAACAATGATGAAGGAGCAGAAATATATTAGAGCTATAGTTATGGAAGTGTGTGTCTAGAACATCTGTGAACATCGAAAAGCTTTTTCAACTTTCAAATATCCATCCTTCTATAGAAAGTAGAAACAATGCATTCATGATGCGTAATCGCACAATTAAGTGCCCCAAGTCAAAATTATATTTTGCCACGAGGGCAATTCAGGGTGTAAGTTCGGCCTTTCTATTTGATATAGGTTAGCTAAAATTGGGAAGACGACCTTCTCGTAGTTTATGACGCTTCCATAAATGTCACTGCACAAAGCAGTTTTCCCTTGTTCATAGAGGTAACTAGTCATATTTTATTTCCTCAATAATTAAATAACTTTTCGTGACTACTTCCTTATTTAATTAATTTAACCACTAGGTATTAAAAGAAGGTTCATAAAAATTAACGTAAAAGTACTCACCATAAAGATGTCTAAAAACTGTACCGATATGTCTTTTCTATGTCTCTGGCGTCTTGAAAACTCTCAGTGTACTTTATAACTATTAGTGCTCACAGTTAAATTCAACAAAGGAAGATGAGCATTGTGAAGAACCTGTTCTCTTCATTTCTGTGATAAAACTTATACCTGCAAAGCAACTTTTACTTTGGAAGTAACAGTCTTAAGTAACAAATGAAACTAACAATGATGAAGGAGCAGAAATATATTAGAGCTATAGTTATGGAAGTGTGTGTCTAGAACATCTGTGAACATCGAAAAGCTTTTTCAACTTTCAAATATCCATCCTTCTATAGAAAGTAGAAACAATGCATTCATGATGCGTAATCGCACAATTAAGTGCCCCAAGTCAAAATTATATTTTGCCACGAGGGCAATTCAGGGTGTAAGTTCGGCCTTTCTATTTGATATAGGTTAGCTAAAATTGGGAAGACGACCTTCTCGTAGTTTATGACGCTTCCATAAATGTCACTGCACAAAGCAGTTTTCCCTTGTTCATAGAGGTAACTAGTCATATTTTATTTCCTCAATAATTAAATAACTTTTCGTGACTACTTCCTTATTTAATTAATTTAACCACTAGGTATTAAAGAAGGTTCATAAAAATTAACGTAAAAGTACTCACCATAAAGATGTCTAAAAACTGTACCGATATGTCTTTTCTATGTCTCTGGCGTCTTGAAAACTCTCAGTGTACTTTATAACTATTAGTGCTCACAGTTAAATTCAACAAAGGAAGATGAGCATTGTGAAGAACCTGTTCTCTTCATTTCTGTGATAAAACTTATACCTGCAAAGCAACTTTTACTTTGGAAGTAACAGTCTTAAGTAACAAATGAAACTAACAATGATGAAGGAGCAGAAATATATTAGAGCTATAGTTATGGAAGTGTGTGTCTAGAACATCTGTGAACATCGAAAAGCTTTTTTCAACTTTCAAATATCCATCCTTCTATAGAAAGTAGAAACAATGCATTCATGATGCGTAATCGCACAATTAAGTGCCCCAAGTCAAAATTATATTTTGCCACGAGGGCAATTCAGGGTGTAAGTTCGGCCTTTCTATTTGATATAGGTTAGCTAAAATTGGGAAGACGACCTTCTCGTAGTTTATGACGCTTCCATAAATGTCACTGCACAAAGCAGTTTTCCCTTGTTCATAGAGGTAACTAGTCATATTTTATTTCCTCAATAATTAAATAACTTTTCGTGACTACTTCCTTATTTAATTAATTTAACCACTAGGTATTAAAAGAAGGTTCATAAAAAATTAACGTAAAAGTACTCACCATAAAGATGTCTAAAAACTGTACCGATATGTCTTTTCTATGTCTCTGGCGTCTTGAAAACTCTCAGTGTACTTTATAACTATTAGTGCTCACAGTTAAATTCAACAAAGGAAGATGAGCATTGTGAAGAACCTGTTCTCTTCATTTCTGTGATAAAAACTTATACCTGCAAAGCAACTTTTACTTTGGAAGTAACAGTCTTAAGTAACAAATGAAACTAACAATGATGAAGGAGCAGAAATATATTAGAGCTATAGTTATGGAAGTGTGTGTCTAGAACATCTGTGAACATCGAAAAGCTTTTTCAACTTTCAAATATCCATCCTTCTATAGAAAGTAGAAACAATGCATTCATGATGCGTAATCGCACAATTAAGTGCCCCAAGTCAAAATTATATTTTGCCACGAGGGCAATTCAGGGTGTAAGTTCGGCCTTTCTATTTGATATAGGTTAGCTAAAATTGGGAAGACGACCTTCTCGTAGTTTATGACGCTTCCATAAATGTCACTGCACAAAGCAGTTTTCCCTTGTTCATAGAGGTAACTAGTCATATTTTATTTCCTCAATAATTAAATAACTTTTCGTGACTACTTCCTTATTTAATTAATTTAACCACTAGGTATTAAAAGAAGGTTCATAAAAAATTAACGTAAAAGTACTCACCATAAAGATGTCTAAAAAACTGTACCGATATGTCTTTTCTATGTCTCTGGCGCCTTGAAAACTCTCAGTGTACTTTATAACTATTAGTGCTCACAGTTAAATTCAACAAAGGAAGATGAGCATTGTGAAGAACCTGTTCTCTTCATTTCTGTGATAAAACTTATACCTGCAAAGCAACTTTTACTTTGGAAGTAACAGTCTTAAGTAACAAATGAAACTAACAATGATGAAGGAGCAGAAATATATTAGAGCTATAGTTATGGAAGTGTGTGTCTAGAACATCTGTGAACATCGAAAAAGCTTTTTTCAACTTTCAAATATCCATCCTTCTATAGAAAGTAGAAACAATGCATTCATGATGCGTAATCGCACAATTAAGTGCCCCAAGTCAAAATTATATTTTGCCACGAGGGCAATTCAGGGTGTAAGTTCGGCCTTTCTATTTGATATAGGTTAGCTAAAATTGGGAAGACGACCTTCTCGTAGTTTATGACGCTTCCATAAATGTCACTGCACAAAGCAGTTTTCCCTTGTTCATAGAGGTAACTAGTCATATTTTATTTCCTCAATAATTAAATAACTTTTCGTGACTACTTCCTTATTTAATTAATTTAACCACTAGGTATTAAAAAAGGTTCATAAAAGATTAACGTAAAAGTACTCACCATAAAGATGTCTTAAAAAACTGTACCGATATGTCTTTTCTATGTCTCTGGCGTCTTGAAAACTCTCAGTGTACTTTATAACTATTAGTGCTCACAGTTAAATTCAACAAAGGAAGATGAGCATTGTGAAGAACCTGTTCTCTTCATTTCTGTGATAAAACTTATACCTGCAAAGCAACTTTTACTTTGGAAGTAACAGTCTTAAGTAACAAATGAAACTAACAATGATGAAGGAGCAGAAATATATTAGAGCTATAGTTATGGAAGTGTGTGTCTAGAACATCTGTGAACATCGAAAAAGCTTTTTTCAACTTTCAAATATCCATCCTTCTATAGAAAGTAGAAACAATGCATTCATGATGCGTAATCGCACAATTAAGTGCCCCAAGTCAAAATTATATTTTGCCACGAGGGCAATTCAGGGTGTAAGTTCGGCCTTTCTATTTGATATAGGTTAGCTAAAATTGGGAAGACGACCTTCTCGTAGTTTATGACGCTTCCATAAATGTCACTGCACAAAGCAGTTTTCCCTTGTTCATAGAGGTAACTAGTCATATTTTATTTCCTCAATAATTAAATAACTTTTCGTGACTACTTCCTTATTTAATTAATTTAACCACTAGGTATAAAAAGAAGGTTCATAAATATTAACGTAAAAGTACTCACCATAAAGATGTCTAAAAAACTGTACCGATATGTCTTTTCTATGTCTCTGGCGTCTTGAAAACTCTCAGTGTACTTTATAACTATTAGTGCTCACAGTTAAATTCAACAAAGGAAGATGAGCATTGTGAAGAACCTGTTCTCTTCATTTCTGTGATAAAAACTTATACCTGCAAAGCAACTTTTACTTTGGAAGTAACAGTCTTAAGTAACAAATGAAACTAACAATGATGAAGGAGCAGAAATATATTAGAGCTATAGTTATGGAAGTGTGTGTCTAGAACATCTGTGAACATCGAAAAGCTTTTTTCAACTTTCAAATATCCATCCTTCTATAGAAAGTAGAAACAATGCATTCATGATGCGTAATCGCACAATTAAGTGCCCCAAGTCAAAATTATATTTTGCCACGAGGGCAATTCAGGGTGTAAGTTCGGCCTTTCTATTTGATATAGGTTAGCTAAAATTGGGAAGACGACCTTCTCGTAGTTTATGACGCTTCCATAAATGTCACTGCACAAAGCAGTTTTCCCTTGTTCATAGAGGTAACTAGTCATATTTTATTTCCTCAATAATTAAATAACTTTTCGTGACTACTTCCTTATTTAATTAATTTAACCACTAGGTATTAAAAGAAGGTTCATAAAAATTAACGTAAAAGTACTCACCATAAAGATGTCTAAAAAACTGTACCGATATGTCTTTTCTATGTCTCTGGCGTCTTGAAAACTCTCAGTGTACTTTATAACTATTAGTGCTCACAGTTAAATTCAACAAAGGAAGATGAGCATTGTGAAGAACCTGTTCTCTTCATTTCTGTGATAAAACTTATACCTGCAAAGCAACTTTTACTTTGGAAGTAACAGTCTTAAGTAACAAATGAAACTAACAATGATGAAGGAGCAGAAATATATTAGAGCTATAGTTATGGAAGTGTGTGTCTAGAACATCTGTGAACATCGAAAAGCTTTTTTCAACTTTCAAATATCCATCCTTCTATAGAAAGTAGAAACAATGCATTCATGATGCGTAATCGCACAATTAAGTGCCCCAAGTCAAAATTATATTTTGCCACGAGGGCAATTCAGGGTGTAAGTTCGGCCTTTCTATTTGATATAGGTTAGCTAAAATTGGGAAGACGACCTTCTCGTAGTTTATGACGCTTCCATAAATGTCACTGCACAAAGCAGTTTTCCCTTGTTCATAGAGGTAACTAGTCATATTTTATTTCCTCAATAATTAAATAACTTTTCGTGACTACTTCCTTATTTAATTAATTTAACCACTAGGTATTAAAAGAAGGTTCATAAAAGATTAACGTAAAAGTACTCACCATAAAGATGTCTAAAAAACTGTACCGATATGTCTTTTCTATGTCTCTGGCGTCTTGAAAACTCTCAGTGTACTTTATAACTATTAGTGCTCACAGTTAAATTCAACAAAGGAAGATGAGCATTGTGAAGAACCTGTTCTCTTCATTTCTGTGATAAAACTTATACCTGCAAAGCAACTTTTACTTTGGAAGTAACAGTCTTAAGTAACAAATGAAACTAACAATGATGAAGGAGCAGAAATATATTAGAGCTATAGTTATGGAAGTGTGTGTCTAGAACATCTGTGAACATCGAAAAGCTTTTTTCAACTTTCAAATATCCATCCTTCTATAGAAAGTAGAAACAATGCATTCATGATGCGTAATCGCACAATTAAGTGCCCCAAGTCAAAATTATATTTTGCCACGAGGGCAATTCAGGGTGTAAGTTCGGCCTTTCTATTTGATATAGGTTAGCTAAAATTGGGAAGACGACCTTCTCGTAGTTTATGACGCTTCCATAAATGTCACTGCACAAAGCAGTTTTCCCTTGTTCATAGAGGTAACTAGTCATATTTTATTTCCTCAATAATTAAATAACTTTTCGTGACTACTTCCTTATTTAATTAATTTAACCACTAGGTATTAAAAAAAGGTTCATAAAAATTAACGTAAAAGTACTCACCATAAAGATGTCTAAAAAACTGTACCGATATGTCTTTTCTATGTCTCTGGCGTCTTGAAAACTCTCAGTGTACTTTATAACTATTAGTGCTCACAGTTAAATTCAACAAAGGAAGATGAGCATTGTGAAGAACCTGTTCTCTTCATTTCTGTGATAAAACTTATACCTGCAAAGCAACTTTTACTTTGGAAGTAACAGTCTTAAGTAACAAATGAAACTAACAATGATGAAGGAGCAGAAATATATTAGAGCTATAGTTATGGAAGTGTGTGTCTAGAACATCTGTGAACATCGAAAAGCTTTTTCAACTTTCAAATATCCATCCTTCTATAGAAAGTAGAAACAATGCATTCATGATGCGTAATCGCACAATTAAGTGCCCCAAGTCAAAATTATATTTTGCCACGAGGGCAATTCAGGGTGTAAGTTCGGCCTTTCTATTTGATATAGGTTAGCTAAAATTGGGAAGACGACCTTCTCGTAGTTTATGACGCTTCCATAAATGTCACTGCACAAAGCAGTTTTCCCTTGTTCATAGAGGTAACTAGTCATATTTTATTTCCTCAATAATTAAATAACTTTTCGTGACTACTTCCTTATTTAATTAATTTAACCACTAGGTATTAAAAGAAGGTTCATAAAAGATTAACGTAAAAGTACTCACCATAAAGATGTCTAAAAACTGTACCGATATGTCTTTTCTATGTCTCTGGCGTCTTGAAAACTCTCAGTGTACTTTATAACTATTAGTGCTGACAGTTAAATTCAACAAAGGAAGATGAGCATTGTGAAGAACCTGTTCTCTTCATTTCTGTGATAAAAACTTATACCTGCAAAGCAACTTTTACTTTGGAAGTAACAGTCTTAAGTAACAAATGAAACTAACAATGATGAAGGAGCAGAAATATATTAGAGCTATAGTTATGGAAGTGTGTGTCTAGAACATCTGTGAACATCGAAAAAGCATTTTTCAACTTTCAAATATCCATCCTTCTATAGAAAGTAGAAACAATGCATTCATGATGCGTAATCGCACAATTAAGTGCCCCAAGTCAAAATTATATTTTGCCACGAGGGCAATTCAGGGTGTAAGTTCGGCCTTTCTATTTGATATAGGTTAGCTAAAATTGGGAAGACGACCTTCTCGTAGTTTATGACGCTTCCATAAATGTCACTGCACAAAGCAGTTTTCCTTGTTCATAGAGGTAACTAGTCATATTTTATTTCCTCAATAATTAAATAACTTTTCGTGACTACTTCCTTATTTAATTAATTTAACCACTAGGTATTAAAAGAAGGTTCATAAAAATTAACGTAAAAGTACTCACCATAAAGATGTCTAAAAACTGTACCGATATGTCTTTTCTATGTCTCTGGCGTCTTGAAAACTCTCAATGTACTTTATAACTATGTAGTGCTCACAGTTAAATTCAACAAAGGAAGATGAGCATTGTGAAGAACCTGTTCTCTTCATTTCTGTGATAAAAAACTTATACCTGAAAAGCAACTTTTACTTTGGAAGTAACAGTCTTAAGTAACAAATGAAACTAACAATGATGAAGGAGCAGAAATATATTAGAGCTATAGTTATGGAAGTGTGTGTCTAGAACATCTGTGAACATCGAAAAAAGCTTTTTCAACTTTCAAATATCCATCCTTCTATAGAAAGTAGAAACAATGCATTCATGATGCGTAATCGCACAATTAAGTGCCCCAAGTCAAAATTATATTTTGCCACGAGGGCAATTCAGGGTGTAAGTTCGGCCTTTCTATTTGATATAGGTTAGCTAAAATTGGAAGACGACCTTCTCGTAGTTTATGACGCTTCCATAAATGTCACTGCACAAAGCAGTTTTCCCTTGTTCATAGAGGTAACTAGTCATATTTTATTTCCTCAATAATTAAATAACTTTTCGTGACTACTTCCTTATTTAATTAATTTAACCACTAGGTATTAAAAGAAGGTTCATAAAAAATTAACGTAAAAGTACTCACCATAAAGATGTCTAAAAAACTGTACCGATATGTCTTTTCTATGTCTCTGGCGTCTTGAAAACTCTCAGTGTACTTTAAAACTATTAGTGCTAACAGTTAAATTCAACAGGGAAGATGAGCATTGTGAAGAACCTGTTCTCTTCATTTCTGTGATAAAACTTATACCTGCAAAGCAACTTTTACTTTGGATGTAACAGTCTTAAGTAACAAATGAAACTAACAATGATGAAGGAGCAGAAATATATTAGACCTATAGTTATGGAAGCGTGTGTCTCGAACATCTGTGAACATCGATCAAGCTTTTTTCAACTTTCAAATATCCATCCTTCTATAGAAAGTAGAAACAATGCATTCATGATGCGTGATCGCACAATTAAGTGCCCCAAGTCAAAATATATTTTGCCACGAGGGCAATTCAGGGTGTAAGTTCGACCTTTTAATTTGATTTAGGTTAGCTAAGTTGGGAAGACAACCTTCGTAGTTTATGACGCTTCCATACATGTCACTGCACAACAGCAGTTTTCCTTGTTTATAGAGTTAAATAGAGTCATATTTTATTGTTTCAATCATTAAATAACTTTTCGTGACTACATTTCCTTATTTAATTAATTTAACCACTAGGTATTAAA